>NC_136865.1:3382500-3652500 GCF_951799975.1 Gobius niger | reverse complement strand
CCTTTATGAGCAGTGACAGCTTAAATGAGCTCTCTCAGGCAGGGCTGACAGTTTCTCACAGCTTTTCAGTTTGATCCAATAAGCAGAGAACTGATTGTGCTTTATATCTTCCTCTTTTTCTCAGTTTGTAATTTGTTTATAATATCAATTTTCTGTTTCAAATCTGCTATGTGTAAGTTTGCTTTGTATGTGTGCATGTGTATGTAAGAATAGGTCAATGCACGTTTCACCATTCCATTATCTGAATAATCAGAAAAGAATTAGGTGCCCAAAGACAGAAGATAAAAATAACTGCATTGTCTCTTGAAAAGACATTTGTAAGAATCTTTAGTGATCCAGCAGACTTTATTTGTATCTCCGGCTCCTGTTTTGGATGTGGCGTAACAACATTGTTTTTGTTTTTCATTTGAGTCCGCGGACTTGCAACGGCCATGTTCTTCCAGTTTGACCAGAGGCAGAGCCAGCCATGGAAAACCAGTCCCTCCCAACATTTACAGAAATATTGTTTATTAGTGTTTCTCTCTGTAATTGATACATTGCTAAACTTATAATTGTACTGGATACAATGCACTGTAGCCTTGGCTTATTTCCATCTTCTGCCTCCTGTAATACCGACCATTTCAAAATGTGTTTTACACATACACTGATTATACTTCTATTCCCATTTGAATATGTGCATGTGTGCAGGGTTACCTGTCGACAGTAAGCAGCAGTCTTCTAGATCCCTGACAAAAAAGATAATTCACGTTAATCAAAGTCATCAATGACAGAGTGAGGCCTGTTACAGTGACAGGGTGAGGCCTGTTACAGTGACAGGGTGAGGCCTGTTACAGTGACAGGGTGAGGCCTGTTACAGTGACAGGGTGAGGCCTGTTACAGTGACAGAGTGAGGCCTGTTACAGTGACAGAGTGAGGCCTGTTACAGTGACAGGGTGAGGCCTGTTACAGTGACAGGGTGAGGCCTGTTACAGTGACAGGGTGAGGCCTGTTACAGTGACAGAGTGAGGCCTGTTACAGTGACAGAGTGAGGCCTGTTACAGTGACAGGGTGAGGTCTGTTACAGTGACAGAGTGAGGCCTGTTACAGCGACAGGGTGAGGCCTGTTACAGTGACAGGCTGTAACAGGCCTGTAACAGTGAGGCCTGTTACAGTGACAGGGTGAGGCCTGTTACAGTGACAGGGTGAGGCCTGTTACAGTAACAGAGTGAGGCCTGTTACAGTGACAGGGTGAGGCCTGTTACAGTGACAGGGTGAGGCCTGTTACAGTGACAGGGTGAGGCCTGTTACAGTGACAGGGTGAGGCCTGTTACAGTGACAGGGTGAGGCCTGTTACAGTGACAGGGTGAGGCCTGTTACAGTGACAGGGTGAGGCCTGTTACAGTGACAGGGTGAGGCCTGTTACAGTGACAGGGTGAGGCCTGTTACAGTGACAGGGTGAGGCCTGTTACAGTGACAGAGTGAGGCCTGTTACAGTGACAGGGTGAGGCCTGTTACAGTGACAGGCTGTAACAGGCCTGTAACAGTGAGGCCTGTAACAGTGACAGGGTGAGGCCTGTTACAGTAACAGAGTGAGGCCTGTTACAGTGACAGGGTGAGGCCTGTTACAGTGACAGGGTGAGGCCTGTTACAGTGACAGGGTGAGGCCTGTTACAGTGACAGGGTGAGGCCTGTTACAGTGACAGGGTGAGGCCTGTTACAGTGACAGGGTGAGGCCTGTTACAGTGACAGAGTGAGGCCTGTTACAGTGACAGGGTGAGGCCTGTTACAGTGACAGAGTGAGGCCTGTTACAGTGACAGGGTGAGGCCTGTTACAGTGACAGGGTGAGGCCTGTTACAGTGACAGGGTGAGGCCTGTTACAGTGACAGGGTGAGGCCTGTTACAGTGACAGGGTGAGGCCTGTTACAGTGACAGAGTGAGGCCTGTTACAGTGACAGGGTGAGGCCTGTTACAGTGACAGGGTGAGGCCTGTTACAGTGACAGGGTGAGGCCTGTTACAGTGACAGGGTGAGGCCTGTTACAGTGACAGGGTGAGGCCTGTTACAGTGACAGAGTGAGGCCTGTTACAGTGACAGAGTGAGGCCTGTTACAGTGACAGAGTGAGGCCTGTTACAGTGACAGGGTGAGGCCTGTTACAGTGACAGGGTGAGGCCTGTTACAGTGACAGGGTGAGGCCTGTTACAGTGACAGGGTGAGGCCTGTTACAGTGACAGGGTGAGGCCTGTTACAGTGACAGGCTGTAACAGGCCTGTAACAGTGAGGCCTGTTACAGTGACAGGCTGTAACAGGCCTGTAACAGGCCTGTAACAGTGAGGCCTGTTACAGTGACAGGGTGAGGCCTGTTACAGTGACAGGGTGAGGCCTGTTACAGTGACAGGGTGAGGCCTGTTACAGTGACAGGGTGAGGCCTGTTACAGTGACAGGGTGAGGCCTGTTACAGTGACAGGGTGAGGCCTGTTACAGTGACAGGGTGAGGCCTGTTACAGTGACAGAGTGAGGCCTGTTACAGTGACAGAGTGAGGCCTGTTACAGTGAGACAGTTCGGAGGGAAGAGTTACCCTGAGTGACAGCAGCGGTGGAGTCGTCGCTCCTTGGTGTCCCTGAAAGAAAATAAACATAAAAGTCAGACTCCAAAGGTTTTTCCCATTTCATGAGGGCCCTATACTATGAAGCTGGAAACATGGAAGGTTAACCTGGTTTAGGGAAACTATGTCCTTCGATCACTCCATCAACATAGATCTCTATGGCATGCTCAGGGCATACATTGGGTTGCATAAGTATCCGTACCCCTTTAACTTTTCGACATTTTGCCATGCTATGGTCCACAAACATGAATATATATAACTGAAATTTTATGTGAAAGACCCACACTACGTGACACACAATCATAAAGTAAAATAATATGTATACATGATTTCAAACTGGATGTGTTTTGTTTTCCACCATTCCATTGTTGCCCTGGCTTTACGTTGTCTTGCTGGAAGGTGAACCTCCACCCCAGTTTCAAGTCTGTTGCAGACTCCAACATGTTTTCATTCAAGATTACCCTGTATTTGGCCACATCCATCTTCCCATGTTTGCTGTGTCCCCCATGAGGCTTCTGGCAAACAGCAAATGGGACTTCTAATGGTTTTCTTTTAAAATTGGCTTCTTCTACCCAAGGCCAGATTATTGCAGTGTATAACTAATAGTTGTTCTGTGGACAGTTTCCCCCACCTGAGCTGTAGCTCTCTGCAGTTCATCCAGGGTCATCATAGGCTTCTTGGTAACAGCTGTGGTCAGTGCTGTCCTTGTTCGGTCAGTAAGTTTAGGAGGACGGCCGGGTCTTGGTAGGTTTGCAGTGATGCCAAACTCTTTCCATTCCTGGATGGTTTATTTAACTGTACTTTGAGAGATGTTCAAAGCTTTGGAAATCTTTTTCTAACCTAACCCAGCTTTATACTTCTCAATAACTTTATCCCGGACCTGTCTGGTGTGTTCTTGGACTTCATGATGCTTCTGCTCCACAATAGTCTCTTAACAAACCTCTGAGACCATCACAGAGCAGCTGTATTTGACCTGACATTAGATTACACACAGGTAGACTCTATTTAGTCATTATGGAAACATATGATCATTCAGAAATCACCAGGCAACTTCTGAAGGCGAAGGAGTATGGATACGTTTGCACGACACACTTCTTCAGATTTTATTCATAAATCACAAAATCATGTAAAAATTTAATTTCACTTCAGTTAAAGTTAAAGGGGTACAGATACTTATGCAACCCACTGTAGCTTGGTTTAGAACAGGGTAAGCTCCATATGATGAGAAGTAGGCGCTTTAATCGATTAAAGGGGAGAATCCTCTGCTCTTTTGAGTCATAGCCGAGTGCGTATTCTGCAGAAAGGATCAAGGACTGAAGGAGTAAACGTCGGTATAGCCGTGCCTCGCCGCTCGAGAATGTTTTTTTAAATATACGCGTGGCCACTTTGTTTTGCTGCTTTTATACTTCTGTAGTTAATGAAAGTTTGGATGAGAAAGCAGGTTTGTTTCTAAATCTCACAATATAAACTAAAAATTTGACATTAAAATGTGAACACACACTTTTCTCATTAGGCTGCTTGTGTCATGATATACAGCATGTATTTGAGTATATAATTGAATGCAATTATATCATACTTTTTGTTTTATGAACAAGCTTGAGCACCACAGAGAAACCCACTTTAACTACTCCTGGTGTAGTTCTGGTTTAGTCCGAGCATAGACCTGATTAAGTGTTGGTTCTGACCTCTTTTAGTCATGGTTCAGTCCTGGTTCTGATCTAGTTTAATTATGGTCCTGATTTGGATTTGCTCATGTACCTCTTGTAGAGTCCTCGGTTGAATCTGGAATTCCCCCGTCATCTGGGTTGTCTCCTGTGGTTTTGTCTGTGGTGTCATCCGATTGCTCCTCTTCCACAGCGCTAGCAACCGAATCATCAGGATCAACATCAACTTCGTCGTCGTTGTCAGAGCTTTTTGCTTCCACTGACTTAGATTCCCCTAGGCTTTCTTCCTCAATGGAAAGAGCTTCCTCCTCTAAATCTACCCTTTCCTCGGAAGAGAGTGTCGTGTCATCCTTATCGTCGTACTCTGAAAAAACACATAATTCACATCAAACTCTGTCTGTCTGTGACGTATCGCTTTACAGTTTGATGGGGACTTTCCAGCTGCTCAGACCTGCACTTCCACATCAACGCCAAATACTGCGTGGGAGAGAAATGTGTGTGTTTCCCAAGACAATTAGTAGAGGATGAACAGGGGAAGATTGAAGGCCAGAGGAGGGTTCGAGGTCAGAGGAGGAACAGGGGTTAGAGAAGGGTCCGAGGTCAGCTACTGAGCTACGGTCCGGGTTGGGTTGCACTAACACAACATTATTATTGATTGACTGCGGAATCCTTCCGCAGTCAACCATTGTTTCTCGTTTCTTCATGCTTATGATAGCACATTTTTCCGGATTTTCGCCAGCGTTCAGCACTTTCATGCTTTGTGCAATTTATGCAAGTTATGCATCAAAATGTTCCGCATGTTGAGGAGAAGGGTGCTATTACTTTTGGGACTTCTGCAACTTACGGTTTTTCCGCAATCGGCCGAAATGTCGGAGATTTTTCCCATTGACTTATAATGGGGCTGCCGCAAATCCATGCTTTTCTGCACTTTTTTCAGCATTTTCTGCAATTTCTGCACTTTGTGCATGTTCAGCTTCTGCAACTTGTGGGTTTTGAGAAAAAATTGGCCTTCTGCAGTTTTCCAGTTTTTTTATACGAGAGTTTGAATTTTTGCATTGGTGTGTATTTGGACCTGTCCCATTAGTGTGTATGTGCGAATCCAGCCAATGGGGAGACTCCAGGACTTTCAGCCATTTGTGCAGCTTCTGCCAATCAAGCACTGAGGCCATTTCAACAGTTTGACCAGTTTATGGAATTTAAAAGTTTATGCAATATTAATAATTTATGCAAATTAACCACTTTATCGGATTTAACCAGTTTATGCATTTTAAAGTGTTTATGCAACTTAAGAGTTTATGCCATTTAGGATTTATGAATTTTAAAGAGTTTATGCAATTTACATATTTTATGCAAAATAACCCATTCGTGCATTTTACCACTTTATGCAGTTTATACAGTTTATGCAACATGACATTTATGCATTTTACCAGTTTATGCAAATTAGATTATGCAAATTAACCAATTTATGCAATTGGAACAGTTTATGCATTTTAAAGTGTTTATGCAACTTAATAGGGATTCTCGCATGTAAAGCAGTATAACGCCAGGCAAGGCAACTTTATTTATACCGCGCATTTCGTACACAAGGTAACTCAATGCGCCTATAAGTATAATGCAACTTAATAGGGATTTTCGCATGTAAAGCAGTATAATGCAACTTAATAGCAGAGCCGCCTTAACCAATGGGCTAGCAGGGGCTGGGGCCCAGGGGCCTACCATAGTCAAGGGCCTATCAGAATTAAGGAAAAAAACAAAATGGTGATTCGTTGATTTTCATGTCAATCACTTTACTTTGCGGCATGACTAACTGCATGCGATGATTGTGCGACGCTCCTATGTGTGTACTTAGAGTAGGCCCGCCCTACCTGACCCAGAGGGATACATGCAGGCGTAGCAGGGTTAGGGTTTTTGTGGGATTTAGGGTTAGGGTTTGCGCTGAGGGGGGTTTAAGCCCCTGGGCCTGCTTGATAGGGATTTTCGCATATAAAGCAGTATAATGCAACTCAATATGGATTTTCACATATTAAGCAGTATAATGCAAGTTAACAGGGATGTTCGCATGTAAAGCAGTATATTGCAACTTTAGAGTTTATGCCATTTAGGAAAATTACCCATTCATGCATTTTACCACTTCATGCAGTGTATACAGTTTATGCAACATGACATTTTATGCATTTTACCAGTTTATGCAAATTTGATTATGCAATTTGAAGAGTTTATGCAATTTCTGCATTCACTTCCCGCATTTCCGCAGTCAATCGCAATTTTTTTTCCGTGGGTTGTGTCAAAACAAGACTTCAAGCCAAAAGAGAGCTGAAGTGCAACTAATTTTACAAATTTTTGACTTTGTTGTGTGTGTGTCTTTTGTTTCTTTGCATAAATGTGTGTTTGTAGGCGTGTATGTAAGTATGTATAACTTTATGCATGTTTTCTTTCAAATGAAACACACACAAAAAACACTAAACAAATGAAACGCACAATGGGGGCTTTCCGCACTTAGGTACAGTTCAGATACATAAGTGTGAGTGCTGCCTAAACCGGCCTAATTCTGTGGGATCGAACTCCAGAGAGATTTTAGTGCTTCAAATTCATTTCTCAAGAAAAAATGAGATCTGCAAGATTCAATCAGATATTTCACTCAGAACAAAGACATAGATTTTGAACCTTGAATTGCGTCCTCAGCACTTTTGGTTTTGGAGTCATCCTCTTGCTCCTCCGACAGTTCAAGCTCTTCATCGCTGTCAGTATCTTTGCTGTTTCCTTCATTGCTCAGCTCATCTATTTCTGCTCCTTCTTCAACCTCAGTGCTTTCTGACTCATTTGAAGAGTCTTCACTATCAGTGTCATCCCCCTCTTGAAGCTCAACATCATCTGCATCTCTCTCCTCTACATCGCCAACATTTATGTCATCATTCAAGTCATCCTCCTCTGAATCCCTATCCTCTGTTGGTTCTTGATCCCCATCCTCTTCACTGCTGTCCTCTGCATCACCCTCTGAACTCTGCTTCTTTGCAGGCCCGTCTTCTGAACTCTCCTCTGCTTCGTTACCCCCTACAATCTCCACCTGTGACTCGTCACCCTCTACACTCTCTGACTGTTCATCCTCATTCTCTGGACTCTCATTGCTGTCACTCTTGTCTGCATCTGCATTGCCTTCCCCTGCATCGTCCTCCGAGGCTGAGGCATTGGAACTGTCCTCTGAGCTGTCGGAGTTGTCAGTTGGGTCAGGCTCCTGGGATTCTTCTCCATCAGCAATTTCAGAGCCTGAAAAATAAACCTTTGTTCACATAAAGAACTTGCTCACAGAAATCCAGATGCGGTCAGTAACTTAGATTTACGTACAGTATTTAAGACGGTTCTTGAGGGTCGGATGCCTACTTTAAAGGGACTATAGGGAGTTTAGAAATGTCAAAATGATGTATTTTCCTCCACCTACATGTTCCTGCACTGTCACTCAAAAAGGTGTCACTTCGGGTCCGAATTGCCGTCATGCACAAGCTTAATATAGAAGGTGCAGTTACACGTACGACCTGAGGCGGCAGTAGTGAGTATAAAATGGCAAACTTGCATCCAGCCCCTTTAACTGTTTGTTTGTTGTTGTTTTTATGAAGAACTTATGACCTTTACGCCACTACTTTCTACTAACATTTCCTACAAGGCTTCAAATTGTGGGGGTTGTCTAGAAAATTGTCAACTTTGCGAAACAAGAGACAAATTTGGCAGGAAACTAGTCTGGATTC
This sequence comes from Gobius niger, assembly GCF_951799975.1. Classification (NCBI taxonomy): domain Eukaryota; kingdom Metazoa; phylum Chordata; class Actinopteri; order Gobiiformes; family Gobiidae; genus Gobius; species Gobius niger. The sequence goes on along the minus strand of NC_136865.1, from coordinate 3,644,513 downwards.
TATTCACCTCATTCCGTAAGTTTGCGTGGGCGCCGCCATGAATGGTGCCCGCCCATTCACTCCTATTAGTTTACATAGGACTGGGGAAGTCAAGATCAAATCAGTTCTACACGGGTACAAAGCCGTTTATAGGCCCCGCAGAGATACACTGCAGTGCTGTCCTTGCAATCAAACTGAAACTGGAAGTCAGTGTTCATTTTGTTGACTAGAATATTTTTGTCTTAATTTTAGTCAAAGTGATATATTTGATGACTAAAATTGGACCAAAATAAATAAATAATTAAAGTAAAATGGAGTAAAATGTCCAGATATTTTAGTTGACTAAAATAAGACGAAATAGAAATGAAAAGGAGAGACAAAAATCATCCAAACTTCTATTGAGCGTCTGAAAAAGCCTCAGATCATGTAAATCTTCTGACAAAGGATCAGCTCTGAGCTTTGTTCATGTGGAGCAGCTCCATGAAGCTGAGGAACTTGATTGAATATGATTATAATAAATATTATACATGCACTAAATTTACTTGCAATTTTAGTCGACTAAAACTAAATTGAAGATTTTTTTTGACTAAAAATGAACTACATTATTGTCAAAAGACAAAGACTAAAACTAAATTGAAATATGTTGTCAAAATTAACACTGCTGGAAGTGTATCTGTCTCCACACAAGCAGAAATTGAAGTCAGCATGATTCAGGCCACACAGCCTTTGCTCGGCCCGATCCTGTCAGACCTCAGGAGCTCAGCAGGAAGGGCGTGGTTCGTACTTGCAATCAGTCGATTTTCATCCTGAGTTGTGATATAATTGAGTGTTGTAATACAGCACAATTCCACTTCAGTCCTCAAATTGGTGGCATTAACTGTGTGAGACGTCGTTGGAAACACGTGTATGTGTGTACGCTACTTTACTGGAGCCGACTTGCGTGTTTTTAAATGTTGGCATCTTAGAAGCTATTGGCTAACATTGATTTGGAGCTAACAAATGACAAAATAGCACCACAAATTCAACACATGTCACTTTTGACGCTTTGGGGTTAATACGATTTGCCCTACTGCTGCTAAAACGAAATCTAAAATTTGTGAAATAATATTTTATCCAATGTAACTCAAATGAAGAGCCAATGCCACTGAGTAATGACAAGAAGAATGCTTCTCCCTGTTGCAGTGCATTTTCTTATACTTTTAATACAGAACATTTTACGTGTATTTGAGTAAGGTTTGACTAGGAGGATCTGTACTTTTACTCAAATAGCAAAAAAAAACCAGCCCTTGCACCTTAAAGGGATATTTCAGGATTTTTGACATAGGGCCTCATTTCCTGAGTTCATTTGCTGATTTCTGGAGATATTTTTTTTTGTTTTTCATGCAGTTCTTATATTTGAAGAGTTTCGTGGTGCTAGGCTAGTGCTAAGCTAGCGCATGTCTATGGTGTCAGTTAGCCTGCATTAAAAACAGTGTGACCCGCTCCACAGAGCACCTGAGGCAAATCACTTATAACGCCAGACTAACCATATAAATGTTTGTGCCGATAGAATAATTTTTTTAATATTACTGAAATATTACTACTACATCACATGAATGATCGCATTTTAAGGGACTATTTTCTAGCAGATCACTCCGCCGCCGCGTAGCTTATACAACCACGAAGCTGATGCTGCTCAAATATGAAAATGGTTAAAATTATTCTATGGACACAGACATGTATATGGTTAGTCTGGTGTTATAAGTGATTTGCCTCAGGTGCTCTGTGGAGCGGGTCACACTGTTTTTAATGCAGGCTAGCTGATACCATAGAAATGCGCTAGCCTTGCATTAGCCTAGCGCCACAAAACTCTTCAAATATAAGAACTGCTTGAACTACAAAAAAAATATAAAAAATCCTGAAACATCCCTTTAACCCTACCACAAAACGTTCTCCATTTATTTCTCATTGTTAGGTGAATCAACGCCGTACCCACCATCTTCTGAATCAGCGCCGTCTGAACCAGCGACGTCTGAATCACCGCCGTCTGAACCAGCTGGGTCTGAATCATCTGGGTCTGAATTATCTGGGTCTGAATCAGTGTCGTCTAAATCAACGGCGTCTAAATCATCGCCGTCTGAACCAGCGCCGTCTGAAACAGCGTCGTCTAAATCAACGGCGTCTAAATCATCGCCGTCTGAACCAGCGCCGTCTGAACCAGCGGCGACTGAAGCAGCGTCATCTAAATCAGCGGCGACTGAAGCAGCGTCATCTGAAGCCTCGCCTGGCTCCGCTGTTTCAGTATCAGAGTCATCTGAAAGGGAAAAACCGTCATGGTGGTCACATGAACAAGGGGAAGGCCGGATCTCCCACCTAGTCTGACTAGAACAAGACTCTCAAATCCCATGTTCAACCCGGGAGGTTCAATTTTGAATATAGTCGAATCAAAGCAAATCAAATGGGTGGCTGGAGGACAAGTGTGACCTGTCCTAGTCCTGGTTTAGTCCTGTGTGAGTCGTGGTTTTGTTGGCCCACAGTACCTTTCTCAGGCTTGCCCAGACCTTCTGATTCTTTCGGGTCGGCGTTTGAAGAGGAGCTGTCAGATCCGTCAACATCTGCAACAAAGGCCAGATTAAAACTTGACTGAAACATGACCTTACCAGGACTAAAGAAGGGCCCAGTACCGCTTTTGTCCGTGCTTGTTTCCATGGACGGCGCTGTGGAGACAAACATTAAGTCAGTTCGAGAGACACAAAATGGCGACCGCTGTAACACAAAATAGTGTCAGACTCACCCTCAGTGGTTTCGCCGGAGTCGGTGCCATCTGAAAACAAAGCCACTTTAATATTCTGATACAGGCCTTTCCCACTCGTCACAGTCTGCCTCTCGCATGGAATCAAGAAAGGATTTTTAAAAACGCCGACCAACAAGGAACCATTTAGATACTAGTGGCCTACACAAGATTCACTGCTTTGAAGTTTTAGATACTGTGGTAACCGAGCCTTACGCCGCTGCCGTTTGAGTGAAAGACATGGTCGCCAATCAGAACGCTCGAGCCTCGCTTCCTTTGGCTGCTGGCCAATCAAAAGAGCCTGCAGGCACTGTAAACAAACTCCACCGGTGTTTTACGCAGTGCAAACTGCAATCTATTCTTATGCTAGTAACAAACTAGTGTTCTGCAAGCAAATGTCATGGAATTTTCATTTCATCTCAGTGCAGGTTGGGGCGGTCAAAAGAGCAGGGTGTGTCATTGTATTAGGGGGTGGATTTTTATAAAACAAGCAGCGTTTTTCAGCTTGTGATTATCCATTTATGAAGCTGAATAGGAAGGGAAAAAGAGTGTGAGAGCGCCACATTTATTACAGAATGATGAAATTCAGATCAGTTTTTTTTTATTGATCTTGCAGGTTTGTATCTTGTTGCTGCACAAAGCTGAAATGATTATATAAAAATCCAACATTTAAACGCAATCACAATATATAATATTATATCGCTAATTGCTTTTTATGTCAAAATTGCGCAGCCGATCGTTCGCAGAATCTCATCTCAGACAGAGTGGAGACGTGAACAAGGCCTGTGCTGGTTCTAGCCTCTGACTTCCTGGATCGCGCTGGAGGAAAATGTGCTTTATTTTGACACACAACGGCGCAGACGAAGTTTACTCAACTACAAGAAAATACTTCAATAACTGAATCATTTGCATTTTTGTGAAAAAAAGAGGGTGCATATTCTGCTATGGTGACGAAAAAACAAACAAATACAGCTCAGTGCAGACCAAATGTAAAACAGAACTGGAGTGAATGGATAAAGCACGGAATGATTCAGCGACTTTTCTCTTCTGACATGAGCCAGGCTGGACGAGCGGAAAGGGCCGAGTCAAGACTTTCAGCTGTTCCAGAGAGGTGTGCGTGAGTTTACCTGTGGAGGTGCTGGGGACGCCTGTGGAGGCACCTGTTGAAACGAGCAGAGGTCCAGTGAATAAACCCACAAACTACCAAACATCACATGAATATGAATATGGTTAATGATGGGATCTTACTGTCGTCTGCAGGAGGGTCGTCTGCAGGAGGGTCGGCTGCAGGAGGATCGGCCGCAGGAGGGCCGGCTGCAGGAGGGTCGTCTGCAGGAGGGTCGTCTGCACCGAAACACCAGAGCCACGGTTACACAGAGGTGAATAAGTCAAAGACACAAAGTAAAATCACATGACATTCAGACCAGACAGACCTGGGAGTGGTGCGGACAGAGCCACCGCGAGCAGGCTCAGCAGCAGCACGCCTGCCACACACCTGGGAGCAAAACACAACAAATGACCTCAAAGTCTAACGAAAAAACAACACCTGCATTTGCGTTTTCTCACGCAACAGTGAAATCACTTTGAACTCGTGTTTGCGCTGCAGGACCAAGGACGTCGTGTGCTGCGAGAGATTTGTTTATGGAAAAAAGTGAAAGGGAACAATGCAAAGCGAGGAGCAGATTTGAATCGGATTTGGTTTCCTGAGGCCTATTCTACGAAGCTGGTTGAACATGTCTGGGATTGATTGTGGTGCGTTCCAGGTAACTGGTAAATTTTCCATCTCCCACTTGGAAAAATACCATGGGACACTGCTCCAAGTGGTAATAACAACCTGTAAACTCGGAGACCTCCACAATGCTCTGAGTTTGAATGTGAGATGAAGACACTAATGGCGCCCCCCAGTTGAAGAGCAGCTAATGATAAAACTATAACAAAACCACAGCATCTGGTTTGGTGAAACATTCATATAACGTTAGCATCATTTGAGCTAGCTGTTGTAGCATTAGCCGCCTTTGTTTACATACGAGTTTATTCACTAAGATGCCCCTGACCAGTTGCCTGGGACGCACCATTAGTTCCTGTCCCCCGGGTCGACAAACCCAGACGTGGAGCTTCTGGATCAGTGCTCTTACAAAGCACGTCATCAGTTAACCCTGGGTTTCTCTGAGGATTAGGGAGGCGTCCATGAGAAACAGGAAGAGTCAGCGCCAAGTGGCCACTCACAGCAGGGACACGATGTGAATTATGTGAGTTCTAAATGATCCGGAAAAGATGCGATGTTCTAGCACCAAAACCGGTTCCACCTCTTGAGGCCCCTCCACAAACACCTCCTCAGGCTCATTCCGAACCCTCACGCGAAGCCACTCCTGTGTGTCAGGTGCCCTCCCATCCCTCCTGCGGTTACCATGGCGTCATGTTGTGCGACGGATCTGTTAAAAACAAGCTTTTTGTGACCCAATGGTTGTACAGTCTGAGTGGTTAGCATGGCATCACAGTGGCCTCTCACTACAGGGTCATGTTAACACCAAAAACTCTGTTAAAACAATAGTGACAACCAACCCCAGGCCCTGCACATGGGGCACATTGTCACAGTTCACAGTGTTTGACGGTTAATAACTATTTATTGCTGTATTATAGAAAAAAGGAAGCGAGGTCTACTTCAAGTCAAGGGTTCAAGCTTTCATTTCATGCAGGTCTGACACTTGTGGGATTTTCTTTAGATGAGCAGAGAACTGTAGAAAAAAAGTGTGACAAATAGTGTATGTAGTAATATGTATTGGGATAGGAAGTGAAAAATGAAACACTTGTTATAAAGCATATTGTGTATGTCGGTTTCATGTTATGCTTTGTTGTGTTTCATGTACATATAACACTTCATGTACATATAACAAAATATATGAATGGGGTTGGGAGTAAATACATTTGTTCTCTTCCTACTCCTTACCGAGCTAAATTGTTGTTTATTTGTGTATGTCAAATGAAATGTAAAGATTTTGGACATATTGGGCCAGTACCTTTGTCTCTGTATTTGTTCTTGTATACTGTATGCTTATGTTTTAATGGCTCGAAATAAAATACTCAATTCCAAGAGCATTGGACAATGTTGTCAGACTTGGTATGTCCATTTTCTGTGACAGTTTCTGAACAGGTGGCTACATCCGGGCAAAGGGCACTTATATATGTGTATGTGCAGCATTCTGAACCACTGGCCACACACATACACACATACAAATAGTGTGAAAAGGATCCTATGAATGAAAGAAGAGATGGAAATCTCGGGGGGAAAAAAACTTTTTTTTAACTTATTGATTTGAATGAATGTGCATACCAGGGTCGCCAGGTCTGGAAAAAGCCAAAAATATCTGAAAACCGCGGAAAACCCGCGGACATACGGCACGGATGGAATTTTCAATATTGTTTACTAGCTAACAGAGCCCATGTGCTCCTGCGATGATGAGAAACCGCCCCCACCTCCCTCCCTTATTGAAAAAGCAGCTTACAGAGCCTTGGATTTGCCTTTGAAATAGTGATGTTGATCAAAAATAAGATAGAATAAAAGACAATTTGACATTGATTACAGCAAGGCAAAAAAACGCGGACAGTTTTTTCACCCGCGGTATGGCTTTAAAAACCGCCCACCTGGCAACCCTGGTGCATACAGTTTGATTTGAGTGTGAATGGCTTTTTCCCGCCTCTTGGCACTGTGGCAGCAGGCTGAGTCACAACAGCCTGTTAGCATTGACGCAGACGTAAAAGCAGGTGGTTTAGCTTCAACATGTTGCCTCGTTCTTCTTTTTTGACAGTTTCCGTGTGTCTTCAGGTTGAGCTGAGGGGTCGGTACCTCAGAAATGAAACGGAGACGCCGTGTTCGATCCTAATGTTAGCCGGTACACAAGTCCGTTAGCTAGCTCAAGGTATTTTTTCCCTATAGCCATTAGCATTTAGCCATCACACATCGCAGATTATGAGCAATTCAGATGTGTTCAGCTGCTGTCCACATTTAGGTAAGGTCAGAGCCGAGCTAGAAATCATTTCTGAATGTACAGACTGTTTTAAGTTTTACTTTACCATAGATATAAATTAGTGTGTATAAAAGTGGCCTCTGAGCTAAATGCTAAATTCAAATATCTTTAATGAAACTCTAGATAGGACATGGTCGTCGTAATGCGTTGGACCGAATGGCAATTCTGGCAGCCATCTTGTGACTGGCCTAACCCAGTGCAATGTGATCAAATGGAAGCACCACATATTTCCTTGATACTGTTTTGATCTATTTTAGTTATTTCATGACTCTTTTATACCTGTGACCGACCTTATGTCATGTCTGGAAGGCAAATAATGTTTTTTTCAATTTTTCTAATGTTATTTCAGTTTTATAGGAGGCACAGACTTTAGCTTCATTTGTTCATGGATCTTCCTCAAACAATCATTCACTGTATTTATATCAAACATAACATGTGTTTCCTACTTCAAAATAGTATTTCTGAACTTTTTAACATGACATAGCCACTATTTATTGAACATGGGACAGTGATACAGTGAATGCTAACACTGAACCCTGGGAATGAATGGAGAAAACAAAGCTAATATGGCTAACCAACACAACATTTCAAAGAAAGGAGCTGATCTTGACTGAGATATGAGACGTAGAAGTAATAAACCAAACACAAACAATGCGTGTCTCACATTCTGGTTTTGCATTCTGATGGAATAGGGGTTAGCCTGGCCCCGCCAGTCACAAGATGGCCGCCACGTCAGCCACGTCAACGACTGTCACGTCAGAGCTAGAGTTTTATTAAATGGCTTTAGTTAAATTTTGTGTGAACCGATACGGGTCCAATGGCCACTAGACATCATCTTATAATGTGTTCATGATTTGGGAAGCCATTGGCTGAATGCGTTTCTATTATCTCTAAACACGGTGAAACACAATGCTCCTCTGACTGACCTCGCTTTTCGTGAATAATAACAATTAGCTGCCAGTTCATTAGCGATTAATAAAAAGAGCTTTGGAATTAGCTGGACGACACCCAAATGTCTGCTGTTACAAAGACGAACTCTATTCCTCTACTAAGGGGGAAAAACAGCTATAGGGCCTTTAATCTGATACATGCCTTCAGCTTCATTTAAAGACACCCCCCCCCCCCCTCCACTCTCTCTGTCCTATCATTCCAGGCACAGATCGAGTGTCTCAGACAGATCAGTCTGGCCTTTATTCACTGATCTGACTAAACGGGAGCCAGGATCATGGTCTTAAACCATATCGGAGCCAGCGACACATTCTGCACGCCCGCTTGTAGGCACATTATGTTGTGAGTATTTGTTTTGGCGTGATTTCTGTGATTAAACTCTGCAGGCCTCGCAGCGTAGACGGAAACTACGTCCGGATCTCCTGATGCTTTGCCGACTTGTTAAAAACATAAAAAACATTAAAGAATGAGAGAGAACCTCAATGACCCCAAGACTCTACGACAGGGGGCCGTTGCATTTTGTTTTAGATACCAGTACTTTTTTCCAATGCCTATACTATCAATATTTGTCCCCCACAAACCAGAAAACAGAACGATGTGTGGAAGATGTGCGTATTTACAATATCAGGTTCATCTACAATGTCAAGAAAATGGGGAGTGACTTGGGGGGAATTGTTAGTAATAAAAAATCAGGAAAAAGTCAGGAGAAAAAAATAGGAAAATTAGAAAAATTGGGGGAAGAATCATAAAAGAAATTGTGAAAAATGTGGGGAAATGGGACAAACATTGAGCAAAAATTAATAATAAAATGAGGTCTTCTTAAAATCACCTCTCCATGAAAGTAAATTACGAAACTGCCAAATTTGTGCTTTTAGTTGAGGAACATAAATTCTTCCTCTTGCCATACTGGGTAAAAATGACCTCACGGTGAAAAAAAATGTGTCTGGGCGTCAGTTTGAAGCCTCAAGGTTCCGAAAATATGCAGGAGTTTGAAATGACATTTTTAATCCGTTTTATAGTAGCAGTTTGTAAAATGGTGAATACAATGTAAGCTTATGGATTACTATGTAAATCAAAGGGCCCACAACGGCAATACAGTTGAGGGACTTTGCGACAGGACAGAAAATTGGCAATGAAAAGTTATATTATTTTTATTTGTATGAGTTAGACCTTCTAAACAAAAAGCTTTAAAAAAAAATATTGGGAAACATTTTATTTTACGCTACCCTTAATACATTGTATCCACCAAATTAAGTACAATGTAATGGGCTTTGTAACAATATGTAATAACTTTTACCTAAGGGTTATATACACAATGGAATAATATGCAGTTTGAAGGTACATAATGTAATAAGACAGAAGATTCTAACCTTAAGTTCTAATCCTATTGTGTCTTATTACATTATGTGCCTCCAAAGTACTAATACACTTTATTCCACTGAGTATGTACTACATAGGTATATGTTACTAAATATTGTTACAAAGCAAATTACATTGTACTAAATTTTGTTAGGTACAATGTGTTAGGTAATGTATGTGTATGTGTGTAGTGTAAAATAAAATGTTACCAAATTCGGTTCCTCAATTAAAAAAAAAAAAAACTTTTAAAACAGTACTTCAACAAATTTTAAATAAGAAACGCTTCATCTGTGTCGTATTTACCAGACATCAGGCCTTATCAGCCAGACCAGAAATAAATTTCCCATTTTGTTTCAGATCACCTCCAGGGAAAATTTCACTCAATTGGCCTAAAAAATGTAGGAGTTATACGAAAAGTAGAAGTCATGTTTGTGTAAACACTGTGTGTTCTGCGGGACGTGCCCAGGTGAAGGCGCACCTTTGGACACAAACAGTGTACGCTCGCCGCTCCCCGGCTCCATGTGAAGGGGAAGGGCTCGCTGAAATCTCAGCCTCCGTCTCCAGCGCTCAGGGCCCAGACAATGGGCTCTGTTTACCGACCGGCCACACACACACACACACACACACACACACACACACACACACACACACACACACACACACACACACACACACAGGTGAGGCTCAGGTGTCAATCAAACAACATCCTGCTTCAATATATGACAGAACCAAAGTGTCACACTGCTCTGAAGTCAAGTCGCTTTAACCTCCAAACCTCCACCTGAACCCAGCACATTTTCACCAATCTGGCTTTACCCAAATCTAAAAGCTTCTGGAAACAGGCGTCAAAGTAGCCACACAAAACGAGACAAAAATGAGGATGGAAGCGCAAAAAAAAACTATTAAAAAGCCACACAAAAAATGACAAGAAAGCAATGGACAAGTGGCAAAAATGTGACGAAAACACATTGAAAAAGCCACAAAAGAGCAACAAAAAAGTGACAAAAACTCAATACAAAAGTGGTAAAAAAAAGCCACAGAGGAGCAGCAAAAAGTGATTAAAAAAAGGCAAAGGAATTTGTTTTTTTTAAGTGACGACAACACGGCAACAGAGCGAGGAAAAAGATCAATTTAGATCAGTTTTGTTGGTCTTAGCTTTCAAATGGCCTGCAGTCTGTACAGTAAGCTCCCGTCGATATGCTTTTAGATTTGGGTAAAGCCGCACTGGAGAAAATGCGCTCGGTTAGGGCGGTGGTGGTGGGGGGGGGGGGGGGGGGGCGGTAAGAGGTTATGGTTATGGTTATCCATATCCATATCCACACATACAGAAACCGGCAGGTCCAGATCAGGACAAAACTGGGACAAAACCAGGACTAAGCCCAACAGATCAGTCACGACAAGAATGCATCTGAATGCGGCAACTTCTCGGAGACACTTTTTTTTTTAAATATTTACTCCTTCAAAACACAATGCCCCTTGGAAAAGAGGACAATTCTTTGGGGTCAATGATGATCCAATGGTAGGGTGAACTCCATGATGTTTTTTCATGTAAAGAAAATGAGATGCAAATTTCATACGACATTTGTTTATTGTGTTCCTTCAGAAGACAAGCTCACTATGATCTGTTCCGAAGCAGTCACCTTTTTACAAATCCCAGCGTCCCGGTCCTCAGGGGGGCCCGTTGTGGACATTGCCATTGTTTGGAATGTGTTTTATAGGAGGAAGGAAAGGACGTGACAGAGACGGATGAATCAAAGAGTGTCAGGTGCATGTCCCGGCGTGCCTCACCTGCGGAGCATGTCGTCTGGTCGGCGCAAGGGTCAGAGGTCAGGTGGTGAGGCGGCGGCGGTGGCAGCAGGAGGGTCAGAGGTCAGAGGTGAAGAAGGCGGTCGCACGGACGGGGGGGTAGGGGTTTGTAGGCCTCGGCGCAAAAGAGTCCGGAGCAGGTCTGAGGAGCGCTGTGGGGCCAGAGCTCTTTATACTGCAGGGAGGGACACGCCCCCTTCCCCGCAGAGCCCCGCCCACTCACTCACTGAAAAGCCTTCATTCCACGGAGTCACCTGACCTGCTGTGCACGTCGGGCACATGGCATGTCTGGCACTGTTCCATAAGCGTGTGGGAAATGTCTGAACTTCCTTCTGTGGGTTAAAAAAAATGCTTTCACTCCTGTTTCATTATTGGTTCTGTTAATATTGTACTTCTACATGTCCAGTGATGATGATGGTGATGATGATGATGATGATGATGATGATGATGATGATGATGATGATGATGATGATGATGATGATGATGATGATGATGATGATGATTAGCCACATTTTCTGAGCTAAACCTGAATGGCTGGAGCATGTCTTTAACATGTTTTGAATAAAGTTGACCTAAAAGATATAACTCAGTCAGAACTCTAACAAAACTACAGCACTTGAACTGGATTCCGGATGAGAGAATAAATGAAAGACATCTCATTGGAGGCTGATTTTGTGTACTTCGGTCATTTGCCGTCTAAGGCCCAAAGCTGTGAACACACTTCCTTAGCCATCCGTAAAGTCCAGTCAAATCATATATATATATATATATATATATATATATATATATAAACTCTTCCTCACCCTCCGCGGGCGGTCTCTTTTTTCCTCCAAGCTCGGGTCCTCTACCAGAGGCCTGGGAGCTTGAGGGTTCTGCGCAGTATCTTTGCTGTTCCTAGAACTGCACTTTTCTGGACCGAGATGTCTGATGTATTTCCTGGGATCTGCTGGAGCCACTCCTCCAGTTTGGGGGTCACTGCCCCGAGTGCCCCAACGACCACGGGCACCACTGATGCCTTCACCCTCCAGGTTTTCTCCAGCTCTTCTCTGAGCCCCTGGTGTTTCTCTAGTTTCTCGTGTTCCTTTTTCCTGATGTTGAAGTCGCTTGGTATTGCTATGTCGATCACAACGGCTTTCCTCTGCTCTTTGTCCACCACCACAATGTCCGGTTGGTTCGCCATTACCATTTTGTCCGTCTGTATCTGGAAGTCCCACAGGATCTTGGCTCGGTCATTCTCGACCACCTTTGGAGGTGTTTCCCACTATGATAGAGTTGTGATAGAGTTATGATAGAGCTATGATAGAGTTATGATAGTGTTATGATGGTGTTATGATAGAGTTATGATAGAGTTATGATAGTGTTATGATAGTGTTATGATAGAGTTATGATAGAGTTATGATAGTGTTATGATGGTGTTATGATGGTGTTATGATAGAGTTATGATGGTGTTATGATGGTGTTATGATAGAGTTATGATAGAGTTATGATAGAGTTATGATAGTGTTATGATGGTGTTATGATAGAGTTATGATAGTGTTATGATGGTGTTATGATGGTGTTATGATAGAGTTATGATGGTGTTATGATGGTGTTATGATAGAGTTATGATAGAGTTATGATAGAGTTATGATAGTGTTATGATGGTGTTATGATGGTGTTATGATGGTGTTATGATGGTGTTATGATGGTGTTATGATGGTGTTATGATAGAGTTATGATAGAGTTATGATAGAGTTATGATAGCTGCTTCACTCACTCGGGTGCATTACATACGTCACGACCAAACGCTAGCGAAAATCAGATCCAATCATTTCAAAGGAGTTCACCCCTCCCACCTGATAACGGAGCTCCATTGTGAAGATCCAGACAGGTGAAACCTGGCTAGAACCGAGCACATTTTCTCCAGTTTGGCATTAGCCCAATCTAAAAGCTTCTTGAAAAAAAAAACCCATCAAAACAGCGACGAAAACGAGGATGAAAAAGCGAGTGACAAAAACATAGTGAAAACAACACAAAAAGAGATGACAACAAGGCCAAAATGTGACAAGAACGCAACAAACAATGAGAGTTACAATCAGTTTTCTTTCAAATGAGGCATTGCACTGCTGCGCTCCCGTCAAGAAGCTTTCAGATTTGGGTAAAGCCAAACTGGAGACAATGCATGTAGGCAGAGGCTAAATTGCTGTTGGAAACACATCTATTCAGACAAGCTTTCAACACATAATCTCCGACATGACTGCTGTTTTTATTACTGTTGTCTATTGACGCTTTTACTGGAAAGCACCTTGTGCTCCTTCTAGCTGTTGTGAGGTGCTATGCTAATGAATTTGGATTGATTGGTTGATAACAAAGGACCTATTTCACTGGCTTGGAGACTATTTGGAGACTTGCGTTGCCGCTGGTCACAGAGATGTCTCTGAGACGTCCCCTTGAGATTTGACAAGTCTCCAGGTCGTCTCTGAGAGGTCTCTGAGAGGTCTGAGAGTCTCTGAGAGGTCTCTGCGAGGTCTCTGAGAGGTCAGAGAGGTCTCTGAGTGGTCTCAGAGAGGTCAGAGAGGTCTCTGAGTGGTCTCTGAGAGGTCTCTGAGAGGTCTGAGAGGTCTCTGAGAGGTCTCTGAGTGGTCTCTGAGAGGTCTCTGAGAGGTCTCTGAGAGGTCTCTGAGAGGTCTCTGAGAGGTCTCTGAGTGGTCTCTGAGTGGTCTCTGAGAGGTCTCAAAATAGCTTTTAATGATCTTTCAGTTTGCGAAGAAAAGTCAAGCCCTATTTGCCTCATGCCGACCTGGAGCATATCATTCATGCTTTTATTACGTGTCGCATAGATCATTGTAGCTCTGTGTCCTGTGGGCTCCATCAAACTTCCATCCTTCACCTGCAGTTAGTTCAAAACGCAGCAGCGCTGAATGGGTTGGCCCCACCCTACCTTTCAGAGATTCTGACGATTTGTGATCCAGGTCGAACCTTGAGATTGTCCAATTAAACGAAGGTTCTGTGCAAATTTAACCTGGAGGACTCATTCATTGCCTCACCGCCGGCAGCTCCTCACCAATCAACCAATCACAGCACCAAGACCTTCGCAACAGCCAATCACAGCAGCTGTTCATTCCTTCTCCAGCCATTTCATCGCCCAGGGTCTCTTCTTAAGCTTCCTCGTCCATCCCTCGGCTGTTTCCCAGATGTGCTGCACCCCTCCTCCGCCCCTCCTCCACCTGGCCTCTTCTCAGCTCTGACCGTCGCATCCTCTACCACCACCAGTGCCCAGCGGTGTTAACTTCGTCTACTAAAATATTTAGTCTAAATTTTAGTCAAAGTGATATTTTTGACGAATAAAATTGGACTAAAACTAAATTAAAAGTTTTTCGTGAGACTAAAACTATGACTAAAACGTCCAGATAATTTAGTCGACTAAAATAAGACTAAATAAAAATGAAAGGGTGAGACTAAAATCATCCAAACTTCTATTGACCGTCTGAAAGAGCCTCAGATCATTTACAATCACTGCTAAAGGATCAGCTCTGAGCTTTGTTCATGTGGAGCAGCTCCATGAAGCAGAGGAACAACATTAAATATGATTATAATGAATATTATCAATGCAAAGTCCACTCAATTACTCTTAAATTTAGTCGACTAAATTGACATGAAATTTTAGTCGACTAAAACTAGACTAAAAATAAAAGTTTTTTTTACTAAATCTCCACTAAAATTAAATTGTCCATTCATGTGTTTTATTCATTAATTGCACTTCTTTGTAATGTTTGTTGTACAGCACGTTGGGCAGATGTAGCTGTAAATGTGCAATATAAACAAAGTTGACATAATATTATTCAGACTGTAAGATGAACTCGGGTAAACTTGGTGTGAAAACTCTGAGAACCACAGGTCAGGTTCAAACAAAGGTTGTGAAAGGATCTTGAGAAAGGGATTTTCATTTCATTCCATTACGACGACTCATTTCCCGGTCATTACCAAACACTCCTGTTTCCTGGTAGCCACTTTTGCGTCAGCTTTTGATGAAAGGGAATCAAGAAAAAGAAATAAACCTGTGAATGCCCATGGCTCAGAGTGGTTGTCCCGTCCCCCTGGGTTCATCTGAGGACGGGGTCAGCGGGGGAGGCGAGGGCCATAGATCTCGGACTGGGGACTGAAGAGGTCCATAAACCGGTCTGGAGCTGGTTCAGGGGGGGGGCAATTTACAGCCGGGGCTGCTGTGGTCTGAGGGGAATCGAAACGACTCCCAATGATCCAGAGAAACAGGGAGCTTTGTCTGAAGGAAACAGAACTGAAACATTTTGTTATTTTTTTGTAAATGTGCGCATGACCAAATCTTTTGGTGCTGCTTGGATATAAAGTCTTTTATAGTATGTTCTTAACAGGTGAAAAAAACAACAACAAAATGGAGGCACTCAAAAAGGTTAGAGAAGTTAAGAAGCCTTTATTTTTGCACAGCTAACTGGGTTGAAAAGCCGTTAGGTTTGGGCTCATGGGCCTTTCTCCAGATGACTCTCTGTATCCATCTTTTCTTCCTCCTCCTTCCGCCTTCCTCCTTCTCCTTCTCCTTCCTCCTTCTCCTTCCTCCTTCTCCTTCCTCCTACTCCTTCCTCCGTCTCCTTCCTCCTTCTCCTTCCTCCTACTCCTTCCTCCTACTCCTTCCTCCTTCCGCCTTCCTCCTTCTCCTTCCTCATTCTGCTTCCTCATCCTTTCTCCTTTTCCTTCCTCCTCCTTCCGCCTTCTCCTTCCGCCTTCTCCTTCTTCCTTCTCCTTCCTCCTTCTCCTTCCTCCTTCTCCTTCCTCATTCTGCTTCCTCCTCCTTCCTCCTTCTCCTTCCTCCTTCTCCTTCCTCATTCTGCTTCCTTCTCCTTCCTCCTTTTCCTTCCTCCTCCTTCCGCCTTCTCCTTCCTCCTTCTCCTTCCTTCTCCTTCCTCCTTCTCCTTCCTCCTTCCTCCTTCTCCTTCCTCATTCTGCTTCCTCCTCCTTCCGCCTTCTCCTTCCTCCTTCCTCCTTCTCCTTCCTCATTCTGCTTCTTCCTCCTTCCTCCTTTTCCTTCCTACTCCTTCCTCCTTCTCCCTCCTCCTTCTCCTTCCTCATTCTGCTTCCTCATCCTTTCTCCTTTTCCTTCCTCCTCCTTCCGCCTTCTCCTTCTTCCTTCTCCTTCCTCCTTCTCCTTCCGCCTTCTCCTTCTTCCTTCTCCTTCCTCCTTCTCCTTCCTCCTTCTCCTTCCTCCTTCTCCTTCCTTCTTCTCCTTCCTCCTTCTCCTTCCTCCTTCTCCTTCCTTCTTCTCCTTCCTCCTTCTCCTTCCTCCTTCTCCTTCCTCCTTCTCCTTCCTCCTTCTCCTTCCTCCTTCTCCTTCCTTCTTCTCCTTCCTCCTTCTCCTTCCGCCTTCTCCTTCCTTCTTCTCCTTCCTCCTTCTCCTTCCTCCTTCTCCTTCCGCCTTCTCCTTCCTTCTTCTCCTTCCTCCTTCTCCTTCCTTCTTCTCCTTCCTCCTTCTCCTTCCTCCTTCTCCTTCCTTCTTCTCCTTCCTCCTTCTCCTTCCTTCTTCTCCTTCCTCCTTCTCCTTCCGCCTTCTCCTTCCTTCTTCTCCTTCCTCCTTCTCCTTCCTCCTTCTCCTTCCTCCTTCTCCTTCTTCCTTCTCCTTCCTCCTTCTCCTTCCTCCTTCCTCCTACTCCTTCTCCTTCCTCCTTCTCCTTCCTCATTCTGCTTCCTCATCCTTTCTCCTTTTCCTTCCTCCTCCTTCCGCCTTCTCCTTCCGCCTTCTCCTTCTTCCTTCTCCTTCCTCCTTCTCCTTCCTCCTTCCTCCTTCTCCTTCCTCATTCTGCTTCCTCCTCCT
Source organism: Gobius niger (assembly GCF_951799975.1). Classification (NCBI taxonomy): domain Eukaryota; kingdom Metazoa; phylum Chordata; class Actinopteri; order Gobiiformes; family Gobiidae; genus Gobius; species Gobius niger. Next base: position 3,627,805 of record NC_136865.1, on the reverse strand, counting down.
TCCTCCTTTTCCTTCCTCCTCCTTCTCCTTCCTCCTTCTTCCTCCTTCCGCCTTCTCCTTCCTTCTTCTCCTTCCTCCTTCTCCTTCCTCCTTCTCCTTCCTCCTTCTCCTTCCTCCTTCTCCTTCCTCTTACTCCTTCCTCCTTCTCCTACCTCCGTCTCCCTCCTCCTTCTCCTTCCTCCTTCTCCTTCCTCCTACTCCTTCCTCCTTCTGCTTCCTCCTCCTTCCTCCTTTTCCTTTCTCCTCCTTCCGCCTTCTCCCTCCGCCTTCTCCTTCCTCCTTCTCCTTCCTCCATTTCCTTCCTCCTCCTTCCGCCTTCTCCTTCCTCCTTTTCCTTAACCTTCGAGGTCGACGTCATGAGGTCGACTTTGAGGAACCTTTTGCAGTTAAGGAACAGGAGCTTCAGGAGCTTCAGCTGCTCCTTCTGCCCGTCAGGACAATACATTGTTAAGTGATGACATCTCGAGGTTCCTCTGCTATAGGAGGTATTAAAGGAACCAAAACAACTCCTTTCCTCACTCCGTCCATTTAGATGCTCCTTTTCACGGCCGACGATGACGATGAGGAGAAGGAGGTTCCTAAGTTTGCACATATTCACGCACATATTCACACACATATTCCAAAGAAACATAGAACAGGTCATTCTGTGGAAAGAAAAAAGATACTCTATTCAAATATATACATCTATTCATTAAGAAAGATATTTTGACAGAAAAGGAGAGAAATCTAAAGTCTCCGTTAGACCCTGGATATTGGATTGCTTTAAGGGAGTAGACTCTTTCTGGAGGAGCTTGTGAAGTCGGTCTCCACCTCTCGGTGATTCTTGAATGTGTTCTCTTCCACATATTTTCAGGCTTTTGCAGCTGCCATGGTTAGCCTCTTTGTCGCGCTCAGCCATGGGCTATTGGGGGTAATAGTTTGTTTGTGCTCTGCTAGTCTCATTTTAAGTTTGCTCTTAGTAAGGCCGATATAAAATCCCCCACATGGACATTCAAGTCTATTATGTAATTAATATATATAGTGTGTTATAGTCCCAAGAGATGTTTATGTCCATGGAAGTGTCGGAAAGTGTTTTTCTTAGCGATGGAACATCAACTCAACAGTTAAAGTGTTGTAAGCAAGTAAAGATGCAACTTTTGATGTGGAACAAAGTATTTGACCTTTCAGTGACCCAGTGGCTCTCTGTTTGATGAAGGTCAGAGAGACCGAAATGTCACTGTAATAAAAGCCACGTAAAAGAGTGAGACAGTGAGCGGGAGCCTTTTTTTCAAGTTAACTATGCTAACCTCCCAAAACATCCGCTGGGTCACAGAAAGGTCAAATACACATTACTTAGTGCTGTCCAAAATATTGTGTAATTAACGCAAATCAATTCTAATGTTGTCATTTTTTTGATCGTGCGATTAATTAGTCTCAATGTGCTCTGCAGCTGCTGTCACTGGAGAGCACGTCCTTACAGGGGAAGCAGCACTAGGTTGTTTTGCCTTTGCACCGCTGACACCTTTGAAATCACTTATGGACTTATCAGGAAACAAGGAGCAGAAACTTCCCAAGGCTTTACTTTCACCACATCATGGACGAGTCTTTCTGTCAAACTAAACGAAGTTTAGTGGAGCAGCTTTACCTGACGCTCTGAGCTGCTCTCCTCAGGTGAGTAAGAAGCTGTCGTCTTGTTTCCTCCTCTGTGGCTGTCACGCATGTGCTTGGGCTCTGCTGCTGTTGTGCCGGCACAGTAGCACAGCGGTTAGCACCCGTGCTTCACAGCTAGAAGGTCCTGGGTTTGATTCCCACCTGGACAGGGCCTTACTGTGTGGAGTTTGCATGTTCTTCCCGTGTTCCCGTAGGTTTCCTCCGGGTACTCCGGTTTCCCCTACCACTAAAAACATGTACAATAGGCCCGAACGAATGAGAGTGTGTTTGAGTGTGCGAGTGTGGGACAACGGATGGAAATTAGCCCAAGGCTAGTGGTGTGTTCATTAACATGCACTGTCCCAACCAAATAAACCACAATGAAACAATTTCATGCAAATGAGCTGTAGGCTAAATCTAAACATCTAAACCCGAGAAAACATAACAAAACATCACATGAGAAGAGCATTAAAATGATTATTCAATATATAAAAATGTGCGATTCACAGTCGGACATCCAACCAAAACCAATTTATGTAGCTCTTGTTCATAAAACTGTTGCTTTTGTAAGCACAGATTGATATTTTATCCTATGATGTACAAACATGTACAATAGGCCAGGATGAATGAGAGTGTACATGGGGGACGACAGAAATTAGCCCAGGGCGACAATCCGGTGTGGCTTGTCCATAAAAGAAGAAGAAGAAGAAGAAGAAGAAGATCTTTATTTATATAGCGCCTTTCACAGACATATAGTCACAAAGCGCTTTACATGAGACAATTGTACATTCACTCCATACTCGGTGGTGGAAAGCTACGTTTGTAGCTTCAGTTTCCCCTGGGGGAGACTGTCAGAGGCGCTTTCGCGACTACACACGTCTGCGCCAACGGACCCTCTGACCACCACCATGCATTCATTCACACACACATCATTCATCCTGGCCTATTGTGCATGTTTTTAGTGGTAGGGGAAACCGGAGTGCCCGGAGGAAACCTACGCAGACACGGGGAGAACATGCAAACTCCACACAGAAAGGCCCCGTCCCTGGTGGGAATCGAACCTGGACCTTCTAGCTGTGAAGCGAGAGCACTAACCGCTGCGCTACCGTGCCGCCACAAAAGGAACAGGCCAACATTTTTTCACACTGAGAAATATTCTTGCCTGAGCTTAGACGAGTTGATGTGTACCTGTCTGGTCTTTGTGCACGCCCTCAGTCACGCAAAAACACCAAAGATGTTGTTAGCATTTGGCCTCTCCCAATGTATTCCTATAGCTCCAAACAGGGGTGAAGTTTCACGGGCACAAAGATCAGACAGGTACGTATCAACATATCTCAGTATGGAAAAACAGTGGCCTGTCCCTTTAACATGCTCTGTCCCGACCAAATAAACCAATACACTAAACTAAAGTGATTTGACACGTGGCATGAAGCAGCCGCTCCCTCCAGAGGCCGTTACAAATGAACTCAAAAGCGGCGGTGAGAGGACCCTTGGCTCTGCTTTGGGAGGAGCCCACTCCCGAGGGAGGAAGTCAATGAAGTGGACAATGGCGGAAGGAACCTGGACATTGAGAAACAGCCCGAGAGTTCTGTCACTCCTTAAAATGCTCAGATTATTTGTTTTATTTACTGATTTTGAGAACTTCAGTGCTCAAAGTAAACTTGACTGGGGGTCTCACTTTTCCTCTGACACTCCACAGTCTCCCCGGGGACAAGGAATACCAGTCACACAGCAGGACTAAACAATCAATCAATGTGTGTTATAGCTTCCTTTTCTGATCCGCAGAGGACACGCTCAGGTGTGTCGTGTGCTCTGAAATTCAATCCGGTTTATTTTGTACAGCCAATATGACAGAGGCTGATGTGGTTCAAAAGCATCTCATACATTCGCTACCTCTGCCTACAATGTCCAACGTGCAAAGCAATCAAAGCAAAAACCATCAGTCTGCTCTGGTTTCATTAATAAACATAGACATGTCCTGTCTGACCTGCTGTAGGAATGAACGTCTTGGTTTCTTATTACGTTACCTGACACGAGGAAAACAGAATGGGCCAGAGTACGGGCCCTTGTGGCACACCCAGCAGCTCACATGGTGAAGATCGCTGATTTACATTCCCACTAATTTTTAGGGCCTGATTCAACACGACACAACAAATCCCATGTCATCACTGGAGAAGACATTTAGGGGAGACTTTTTTGGTCGTCACACTTATTTTGTAGAGTCCACTTACATTAAATGAGAACTTAAACCCATGGCTTGAAGAAGTAGTAGTTCCTTCATAATGTCTTATTGCATTAAATACAGTGCCTCTTGTAAGTATTCATACACCTGGAACTTTTGCACATTTTGTCATGTTTACAACCCTAAAAATAAAGATTTCATTTAGATTTTTTTACTGAACGTTCACACACAAGTAACAGACAACTGTGAAGTGAAAGCGAAATGATACATGATTCTGTTATTTTTCAAAAAATAGAAAAGTGAAAAGTGGGGCGTGCATAAGTATTCATACAGCATGAATGAATACTTTGTGGAACCCACTTTTGCTCTAATAACAGCACAAGTCTTGTAGAGACTGACATTTTAGCCCATTCCTCTTTACAAAACAACTCCAGCTCTGTCACATTAGAAGGAGAGCGTTTGTGAACAGCAGTTTTCCGATTATTCCACAGATTTTCTATAGGATTTAGGTCAGGACTTTGACTGGGCCATTCTAACACATTAATATGTTTTTATTGAACCATTCCATTGTAGATTTATCTTTGTGTTTAGGGTCATTGTCCTGCTGAAGGTGAATCTCCGCCACCAGCCTCAGTTCTCTTGCTGACTCCAGCAGGTTTTCCTCCAAAACTTCTCTGTATTTGGCTCCATCCATCTTCACAACTATTCTTACAATCTCCCCAGTCCCCGCTGAGGAAAAGGAGCCCCACAGCATGATGCTCCCCCCCCCACATTTGACACTGGGGATGGTGCACTCAGGACGATGAGCAGTGTCAGGTTTGCTCCATACATAACGTTTTGCATCTGGGCCAAAAAGTTCAATTATTGTGTCATCTGACCAAAGCTCCTTCTTCCACATGGAGCTGTGTCCTCCATATGACTTCTAGCAAACTTCAAACGGGATTTTTTTATGGCCTCCTTTCAATAATGACTTTCTTCTACCACTCGTCCATGAAGGCCAGATTTGTGTAGATACGACTTATAGTTGTCCCATGTACAGATTCCCCCAGCTCAGCGGCAGTACTTCACAGCTCCTCCAGAGTTATCTTGGGGCACTTGGTTGTATTTAACGCTGATTTAAACTTCTACAGAACTTTATCCCTGACCTCTCTGGTGCTCCTTGGCCTTCATGATGTTGTTTAGTGACCGATACACTCCGACCACAGCTCTGAGGGCCTAAAAGAACAGCTGAAATTATACTGAGAGTAGATTACACACAGGTGCCTCTATTTAATGGTTAGGCCAAGGTGTGAACATTCTGGAGTCATGAGGAATGTTATAAAGGCAATTTAATGCACTCAGAAAATGCTGTATGAATACTTATGCACGCCCCACTTTTCACTTTTCTATTTTTTGAAAAATAACAGAATCATGTATCATTTTGCCTTCACTTCACAGTTGTCTGTTACTTGTGTGTGAACGTTCAGTAAAAAAAAATCAAAACAAAATCTTTATGTTTAGGGTTGTAAACATGACAAAATGTGCAAAAGTTCAAGGTGTATGAATACTTACGAGAGGCACTGTAGTTATTAACCATCATAGACAGGAACATTTTGTGTGACAGTGTGCCCAATGTGCAGGATGTCACAATGAAATAAATGCCTTGGGTCTCTAATTATAAGTATTTGGGAATTTGTCAATAAAAATCCACTCTAAGGGGTTTAAAAATGGAGGGAATCACCCAATGCAGTAACATATGTGCTCAACAAATGCTAATAATTAAATACATCTGATCTATACCAGTGGTGCATGAACTTTTTTTTTCAATACCATACTGGTGTCATTTCCTGGTACCCAGCCCTAATAAAAACCTAGACACAAAAACCATTTAAACTCCATGTGACAACCAACCCCTGACCCACCTCACCTGAGACAACCAGCCCCAGCTGAACACCTGACTAAAAGCTATCACATCGTTTTAGTTTGAAAGCTTAATTATCGTTCAGTTCAATGCTATGATCTGTTGCTTTTTGCTGTAGATATTATATTTTTCAGAATCTAATCACCTCCAGGCTTTAAGACAAAAACATCAGACAGATGGAAAATTGGGCGAACCTTGAAAAAAGACACATCCTCTCCTTAATTCAATGTGACAACCCACCCGTGTGACGAACAACCCCGGTCTCCCCTACTCAGTCCACCTAAACTGCTCAGCGCTTCCAACTTCTTTGGACTTTTCACCCTTTTTTCTTCTGTTTTTGGGGCATTTCTAGCTTGTGTTTGGGTTAACCTACTTTAAATACTTGAATTATGACAATGCCGGAGCAAGATTGGCAACATATTTATCAGGCGTTTCCCGCTGCTCTGAGCCTGGGGCAATGCACCGTAAGTGACTCATGCTATTATTATTATTATATTATTCTGATTTGTTTCCCGTAATCACTATTTTAAATAGGAGTGTTTAATGTTAAAGGTATTACCAGCACCAGGGGGCTCCCTCCCCTGAATAGTGATGCTGCAGCATGGAGCCTTTCTGGTGTTCAGAATGCTACTGTGGAGCCTTTCAGGTGACTTGACAGAGTGAAGCCTTTGAGGGGTCAGACAGTGAGAAACCATTCATGTATGCAGACAGAGAGCAACCTTTCTGGTGCTCAGACAGTGAAGACCCTTTCAGGTGTTAGACAGAGACGAACTTTTCAGGTGTCCAGACATTGAGGACTCTTTCAGGTGTCCAGACAGAGGGGAACCTTTCAGCTGTTCCAACATTGAGGACCCTTTCAGGTGTCCAGACAGAGGGGAACCTTTCAGGTAACCAGACATTGAGGAACCTTTCAGGTGTCAGAAAGAGAAGTACCTTGCATGTGTCCAGACAGTGTGGACCTTTTCAGGTGTGTAGACCAATGGCCGCTGGCTGCCCTGCTTTTTGACCACAAACGTGGGGGCCGCCATTGCTCCGCCGTTGCTGCAGTACCTCCATATCGCCGCTAGGCCCCCATTGAAAAGCATTGGACTTTAGACACGTTAAAAACTACTTTAAAGCCTGGTTTCAATTGTTTCAACGCTAGACTAGGCTAGATCTTCCTCCTGAGATAACGCTGGGTTAATAACAATATATGAAACCAGGCTGGTTTTCGTAATATGATTTTTTGAAATCTCGTATTTAATGAGGCTCGGACTGTTAGCATTGGAGCAGCGCGAGCTACACGTCACGCAAGGGCCGAGTCTACGGTGAAAATCCCGCCCGTATGTCCTTTTTAGGAACATGCTTCGTCAGAGCTGGGGAGGGGGAGCCTGTAAATCCGCCATGAATTGCCCCACGGCCGTGGTCATTCTGGTAAACAGGGAGGAGTGAGCATAAGACGTCCATTATTTTCTACAGTCTATGGTGCAGACAGAGAGGAACCTTTCATGTGTATTGAGGACTCTTTCAGGTGTTTAGACAGTGAGGATGCTTTTAGGTGTTCAGACAAAGGGAAACCTTACATGTGTCCGTGCAGTGAGGAGCCTTTCATGTAAGCAGGCACAGTAATGCAGTGAAACCTTTTAGGTGTTCACAGGCAGTAATGATGTGGAGCCTTTCAGGTGTTGAATATGGAGTTTATTGAGAGGTCAGAGGTCACAGGTTAAAGACAGATACAATTATTTAAATGATTCAAATAAAACTTGGATACATTCTAGAACAATCTGAAGCTCTCCGCTGGACTCATCAGACTCAACAGAACCAGGACCCATTGGAACCAGGTTCACCAGGATTTAACAGGAGCGGGTCACAGAGCTCTGGACAGGGGACCGAGGCAGCTCTATGGTACGAATCAATCCTCTCCATTGAGGATTATGGAGGGAGGGGTGGGGGGGTTGGGTTGCTTTGGATATTATGAAACGTCTAAGGGCTCCGTCTGGACCGAGGTTCATCCCAGTGCAGTCCTGCTTCAGTCCCAGTTCAGTTTGGAGTATTTGTGCTGCTCTCTCTCTCGTGTGGATTATGAGATAACCTTGGTGTTGAAGTGAATGTTGGAGCTGTGTCCTCGTCTCTGCGTCTCATCCTAAACCTCTTCAGATGTACCTTAATAACCTTTATAACTTTATACATTGTATATCTCTGACAGCTTTAGCAGCTCATAGCTCATGTATCGGACACAAACCCACGCTTACGCTGTTTTAAACGGTTTTGCGTGACGTCCGGCTCCGCCGCTTTGACGACCGTCTACTCGAGGATTTGGATTGGACAGCGGGAGCCGGTTGGGCGGGGCTAGGCTTTGTGGGGGCAGGGCTTGCCTTCAGAGGGGCGGGGCTGGGCTTCACGGAGGAAGCGGAGCTGGGCTTGGCGCGGGCCGGGCCTCTCCTCGATCCGCGAATGGGGCGAGTGGGGGCAGGGCCTGGAGCCGCTGGGGCAAGGACTGCAGCCACGGGGGCGGGGACAGCAGCCACTGGGGCGGGGACTACAGCCAAGGGGGCAGGGACTGGTGGGTTGCGGGCTGGGGAAGGTGGGTTGCGGGCCGGGGCAGGTGGGTTACGGGCCGGGGCAGGTGGGTTGCGGGCCGGGGCAGGTGGGTTACGGGCCTGGGATGGTGAGTTACGGGGCGGGGCAGGTGGGTTACGGGCCGGGGCAGGTGAGTTACGGGGCGGGGCAGGTGGGTTACGGGCAGGTGGGTTCTGGGCGGGGGCAGGCGGGTTCTGGGCGGGGGCAGGTGGGTTCTGGACGGGACTCTTCATTCGAGACGAGCGAGCCACTGGTTTCTTTGGAGGAGATTCTCCAGAGTCTCTGCTCTCATCCTCTGTGGCAAACACAAGAACAACAGAATTAGGGACGCACCGCTCCGATACTGGTATCGGATATCGGAGCCGATACAAATATCCGACACTGAACCGATAGCAGTTTAATATGAATATGGGCATGCTGTACCTCATTTTAAAGGGAAGAACCTGGTGAATTCAATTGCTGACTTAGATTTAACATTGACCAACGTATTTCCGATCTAAAGCAGCAGTATGCTAATGCTAACATCAACGTTTCAAGGCTTGGACAGAAACTATGATTGGATCACCTAAAGTAGCCTAATAAATCGCTGGTCAAGTGTTTGTATTTTAGTTTATGAAATGCTGTTTGTGTGTAGAAAGTCCAGTTTCTCTTGTTTAGTGTTTTTCTCTCACAGTTTCTTAATAGAGCCAAAATGTATAACAAAAAATAAGACTTTATTGACAATGGTGAAACGTGGACACATTTGTTCACGCACAACAACTACTTTAGAGAAAGTCTCTTGGTATCGCTCAGTATCGGTTAGCGGCAGATACTCAAACCCTCAGAATCGGTATCGGAAGCAAAAAAGTTGGATCGGTGCATCTCTAAACACATCATATCCGAACGTTTTAAAGCGTGTTTCCGTGTCATATCTTCAGTGTTAGAAAAATATTTAAAAACACTATGATCAACATACAGTATGTAGAAGAATAAATCTAAAACTGCTTTTCAGACTTAGGCAGATGTTTGTTTTATTCACCAGACAGCTTAATAGCTACCTCACCTAACCTTTGGCATACAGTTCGGCATCGCCTGAATCTAAAAGCTTAATTCGGGGGGGTTAAAGGAACAGGCCACCGTTTTTCCATACTGAGTGAGATATGTTCTTACCTGAGCTTAGACGAGTTGATGTGTACCTGTCTGGTCTTTGTGCGTGCGCTCAGTCACGCTGAAAGACCAAAGATGTTGCTAGTATTTAGCCTCTCCTCCTCCCCTCTATAGGGTCTAACGGGGGGTTAGAAGCTGCCAAGCTCTTCTACATTTTCCCTATTTAAATGTACGTGAGTAGTTACATGATCCAAGTATAGGTACACAAAATTAAACATGTCGATTTTCTAAGCGGATAAAAAGGAGAACTATATTGTATGGTGTAATAATACCTTTTAGGAGCACTTCAACGCAGTAAAGTCAAGGTATTACTGCGCAGACGTCCAAGTGCTCCTACGGTGTTATTACGCCTTACAATATAGTTCCCCTAAGTAGGGAAAACGTGGAAGAGTTTGGTCGCTTCTACCTTCACCCCCGTTTGGCCCCATAGGAATATGCTGGGAGAGACTTAAAGGAATAGGCCACCGTTTTTATATACTAAGATATGTTCTTACCTAACCTTAGACGAGTTAATATATCCCCGTCTGGTCTTTGTCCGTGCGCTCTGTCACGCAAACGGAGCACATACGCAGCCTCTCCCACATGTCATATAGCTCCAAAAAGCTCACGATAGAAGCTACCAAGCTCTTCCACGTGTTCCCTATTTAAATAAAGTTACGTGAAGTGTTTTCATGCGAAGTATATTTACACAGAAATGTAACATGTCGATTTTATAAGCAGATAAAAAGGGGGACTATATTGTGAGGCGTAATGATACAGGAGCACAGCGTCTGCGCAGTAACTCCTAAAGACTCCCCCGCTCACTTCCGTCAATAGAAGCTGCGTGACTTGTAGAGCAGCAGAGAACAGTTGAAGAAGCGTGGATAACTTGTGAACGATGCCTTTCACGTGCATCGTGCCGGGCTGTGATAACAAGCAGAAAGTATATAGTGTAGTAATGTTTCACAGATTTCCACCTCACCCCGGACGACGACACAGGACTCAGGAGCTCCACCATGAGGTAGGAATGCGCAGCACTTTCCCAAAATATATTTTCTGCTTGTTGTAAAAGGCTCTGTACAAGTCACGCAGCTTCTATTGACGGAAGTGAGCGGGGAAGTCTTTAGGAGTTACTGCGCGGACGCTGTGCTCCTGTATCATTACGCCTCACAATATAGTCCCCCTTTTTATCTGCTTATAAAATCGACATGTTACATTTCTGTGTAAATATACTTCGCATGAAAACACTTCACGTAACTTTATTTAAATAGGGAACACGTGGAAGAGCTTGGTAGCTTCTATCATGAGCTTTTTTGGAGCTATGTGACATGTGGGAGAGGCTGCGTATGTGCTCCGTTTGCGTGACAGAGCGCACGGACAAAGACCAGACGGGGATATATTAACTCGACTAAGGTTAGGTAAGAACATATCTCAGTATGTAAAAACGGTGGCCTATTCCTTTAAAGGAACAGGCCACAGTTGATACGGAAGCGACCACGCTCTTCCACAGGCACAAAGACCAGACAGGTACGTATCAACTCGTCTAAACTCAGGTAAGAACATATCTCAGTGTGGAAAAACAGTGGTCTGTTCCTTTAATAGAGGGGAGGGACTGAGCCAAGCTGAACTCCTCCCAGTGGTCTATATTTAGTCTGCGGGCTGTTTAAACTTTAGTGCCGCTGACGAAGCCTTTTGGATGAGAGACGAAACATTCTACACTGCAGCAGTGCAGAAGATGACTTCAGAACCTTCATTGAGGATGACAAACTAAAACTAGAAATCTGCATTTTGACAATTACCACAGTTTACCACTCTGAAGAATGAAAATACTAATCCAGAATGAAAGACTTCAGTGTTAGTTATGAGTCGAGGGTTCGGCCCAGAGCCTGGGTTAGTTTTCCTCACCATCGTCTTCCTCTTTGCTGCTGGATGAGGCTGAAGCCGGCTTCTGATTGGCTGGAGCGGGGGGCGGGGCTAGAGGCAACAACAACAAAAATTACGACGATTCATCATTTTAACGCAACGTTTCTCCGTCAGTAATGAATAAATGTCTTTGTTTCTGACCGTCAGGAGCCTCTGAGCTGCTCACACCTGCAGCACAAACACAAGCATTATTATTACAATTTCATATGGGGCTGGACACCGCTACATTCTCATCCATGCCAGTACTTTAACCATGCTTAGTTTTCCATGCCTATATTGAAATATGTCGTCTAGAACAATAATGTGTGGAAGATCTGCAAATTAACAACATCGGGTTCATTTCCAATGTCAGGAAATCATTTGGGGGGAAATGAGGGGGAAAGTTGGGAGAACTTGTGGCAAAATAAAGGAAATATTTTGTAAAATGGGGCAAAAATAGGGGAAAAGGGGCAAAAATTAAAAAAAATATATATATATTGTAATGAAAAATTAGGGGAAAAAACGGGGAAAAGAGAAAAATGGGAGAAGAAGAAGGTTGAGATTGGAAATTGGGAAAATTGGGCAAAAATTGGAGAAAACAAATGGTGGATTAAATGGGGGAAAATGCGGGAAATAGAGAAAATGTTAGCAAATTAAACATGAGCAAAAATGAGGGGAAAAATTTGGGAAACGAGAAAAATCGGGGGGAAAAATGAGAAAAAGAAAAATTAAAAACAATCTTTTTTTTTTTTCTTTTTTTAATGGGGGTAAAAAGTCATGTTGTTGAATTGTTAAAACCTTGATTGATATATAGAGCTTTTTTTGAAACCATACTGGTGCCGTTTAACAGTACTCAGCCCTAAATCCATATATTTTGAAAGGTTTACCTGAAGGCGCTGCTACATTGGGCTGAGGTCCACCTGAAATGATCAGAACACAATTATCAGTCTTTCAGTTAAATCAACTTGAATGATTAAATGCAGTTTCGGATCTGTGGTCCCCATTTCATGAGGTAAATGGAGACACTCATGGGACTCTCCACCAGATGGCGCTGCAGGCTCATGAGTCCTCCTCACTGACACATACTATGAGCTGGGGATTCACATGGTGGGGCTTTCCCATGACCTCCCACTGCACTCTCATCTACTGCCCCTTTGTGCACAACCTTTGAGTCTCACGTAACATCAACTGGACCTCAGCTAAACTCCAGAAGAGAGTGTGATACTTACAGGTAACTGACTGGACTTCTGAACACAAAGCTTTTATGGCAAAATGCAAAGATGTTTCATAAAACTCTATCAGACATGAGCCTCATTTTGAGTCGTGTTGTTGTTAAGCCGTATTAGCTTTGTTTTCTCCATTCATTCTCAGGGTTCAGTGTTTGCATTCACTGTGTCACTGTCCCATGTTCAATAAATATTGGTCATGCCAGGTTAAAAAGTACAGAAATACTGTTTTAAAGTGTTATATTTTCAAACAAAATCCAAGAACAAATGGAGCTCAAATCTGTGCCTCTAATAAAACTGAAAAAAACGGAGAAAAAAAAATTGATTTTCTTTCCAGATGTAACATATGGTCAGTCATACGTAAGAGTCTTGAAATAACTCAAATAGATCAAAACAATATCAAGGAAATACAGTAAGTGGCGTTTCCCATTTGATCACATTGCATTGGGTTAGAGCAGGGGTGTCAAACATACGACCCCTGCCTGTTGCCTGATTAAATTAAATTCCAGAGTATGTAAAAAAAAAAAAGCAAGTCTCTAGCCCATTCCTGTGCAGAGCTATGAATTTTTAAAGAATAACCAGAATGCTCATTCTGGCCACTAGGGGGCCTTACATTAAAAACAAAAAAGGAAAGAGTTCCACACGTGTCCAGCAGAGGGCACTGACATAATAAGAGCTCAGGATATGAACAACACATTATATAGCCATGTGGTAAATGGACAGTCTGCCCCAGGACAGCTGTGGCTTCAATAGCAACTTACCACTGAGTGTGGAGTGAATGAATAGTGACTATGTAGTACTTTGAGGAACTTGTGACTCAGGCTTGTAAAGTGCAATACAAGTGTAGGACGTTGTTTTTAATGACGCTACACTCAGGTTGGGGCTTTGACCAAATCACAGCTCATTATTATTCATTTATTGGAAACATTTTCTCTATTATTTGCGGCCCATGACCCGCCGTGGGAGCTGAAATTCGGCTTGCGACCCAAAATGAGTTTGGCGCCCCTGGGTTAGAAGGACAAGTCACAAGATGGCCGCCAAAATTGCCATTCGTTCAAACGTGTTACTATGGCCATGACCTTTCTAGAGTTTCTTTGGGCAAAATTGTTTTTCAAATTGCTTCCCTTTATAATAATACACAATTGTTACTTCCTGAGTAAACCCCAGGGGTCCCTGTACCTCTGGTTGGGAAACAATGATGTAAAGTACGCACTAGTTTGACCTGACATCATATACAGAATTGGAAATGGACACCTGAATGGACCCAAAGCGAAGGTTCCTGAGTCATCGTCTGGGGCGGGACTAGGACAAGCTCACCCCTCCCAGTGGGCTATATTTAGTCCACCTGTGGTCAGAGATCTTTGGCGTCGCTGACGAAGCTTCCTGGATGAGAGGCGACTGCGCTGTACAGACGATGACTCAAGAACCTTCGTCTCGGATGGACCACTCCCGTGTTCAACATATTCACCTGAGTGATCCGGAGACACCGCATTCATGCTCTCTGCAAAAACCAACACATAAGAGCGTCACTGTGACATCACCGTCTCCGAGCCACGCCCACGTGACCTGTCATACCTGTCGGCGCCTCGTCAGACGTCGAGTCTCGGCCTGAAACGAGCCAATGTAAGACAGGTTTAAAAACAAAAGGCCACACTTTAGGACATTCTGGGCTCATTTTGTATTATTCTGTCTCTTTGTTACAGTGAAAGTCGAGGTTCCCATTGTTCTGTCCCTCGTTTTCTCTAGGCCTGTGGGACACATTTGTTCACTTGTAAATGTGTATAAATTGTAAATAGCCCCTTTTGTTTGAATATTTAGTTAAATCTACCCTTTACATTATTTTTATTAAAGGCACACTGCATAACATTTTTATTAAACTGTTATCAGTAATATGATACAAAACATGCTCCATGTCCAGTTCGACACAGACAATGCTATATTTGTGATTAAAGAATGGACTTGGATGAGCAGGGCCGGATTTAAGTAAAATGGGCCCCGGGGCTAACGTTTTTTCAGGGCCCCCATATACTCATCAATCAATATTTATTTATATAGCGCCTTAACAAGATCTGTACATACAGTATACTGTATGTCTGTCTGTTGGCTTTCTCTCTACAATGAAAGGATGAATGAATGATTTGTTTTTAATTGAACATGCAGAAGTAACTTCTTAAACACAGCACTAGTTTAAAAAATGACACATTTGTGAGATTTTTTTTAAATATATTTAACATGATGACCCCGATTTGAGCTCCGTGGCCCTCGCGGAAGAACCTTTGCCACTGCCAGACTGGTGAGGGGGCATGGGCCCTTCAACCTGCTGGGCCCCTGGGCTTAGCCCTTGTAAGCCCCTGCATAAATCCGGCCTTGTTAATGTTGTGAGATTTAAATAGTTAATTCAAAACTCACATTTGCCTGCCTTCAGTCAACATCTCCATAGCAACGAGCTGGAGATGTCCCACTCCCAGCAAAGTTACAAGTCAGGTCTTATGAGAGGTGTGCTGATCACAGCAAACACAAAATAAATCTGAGTGAAATGTTACATAGTGCGGCTTTAAATTACAACTTTATTTATCCATTTTCCACCTGGATTTTGTTACTTCCCCTTCACCCTAGCTGAATCACAGCCACAGCAGAGACGCCACGGAGGCTTCCTTGGAATATCGCGGATAAACCATGACCAAGTCACTAAAGTCATGTCACAGAGCATTCATGCACTGAACGAAAGTCCAGGTTTTAGTCCTGGTTCATCAGTTCTTTTAATGGATGTAAACGTCTGAACAGGTGGATGTCGTTACCTGTGGACAGTGACGGAGCCGCAGCATCTGAAACACACTTGATGGTTTTACTGTTGGGGTAGAATCATAAATCAGGTCATATAGGCTGAGGGTCAGGGGTCTCACCGATGGAGTCGACTTCCGCTCGGACCAGGACCAAGAGCAGAGACGAGAACAGCACCACCACAGTCCTAGAGCAGACATTACAACTCACCGTCAGTGGAATACACACGCCATATTCCATGGAAAAAGCTTTTGCCTCCAAAGTGGAGAGAAAAAAAATACGTTTCAATCGTTGAAGCGGAATCGACTTTCCATCTTTTCAGTCGGGTCAACTTTTCACCTTCAAAACACCTGACGATCGCACCCAAGTTCAGTGCCACTACGGGAACAAACTTTCTTCCTTGTGGTGAGTGACAGGGTATTGACAGCGATATTCAACAGCGCCACCTACTGTTCTGGAGTGTGCATCGCATACGGTAACACGCTGCCAATTCCAGACATTTTATTACGCAGCGTGTACAAAGTAAAATAATAATCTTCCAAAGGGATTACAATGAAAGCAATGAGTTCCAAAGTAAAATGCCACTCGAGTAAAGTACAGATACTCTAAAAACTCTTGACCACCTGATTTTCAAATGAAATATCTGCAGGTATGAACCGAGTTATATCTCCAAATCAAACCCAGGATTAGACAGGTTTGTTTTTCTCCCCCACTAAACCGCATCAGTTTTCAAAGTCAAATTGCTTTAGCTGATCTTACCTGTCCAGCATGGTGAGGTCAGAGGCCAGGGGCGGTCAGGCGTGGCGCGGGCACGGGCACGGGCGGGCACGGGTGGGCGCGGGTGGGCTCGGGTGGGCACGGGCGAGGAGAGACCGAAAACCAACGGAACAGGATTCAAACTAATGAGCGCTGAACTGGAGTTGAGTGAGCCCCAGCGAGCGCGTGCAGAGGGCTTTATACCTCGCCCAAATGTCACCTGTGAGCGCGCACGTGTGTGTGAGCGTGCACGTGTGCCTGCGGGCGTGCACGTGGGGGTGGGAGGGCTCGGGTTTCTAATGGATTCTAATGTACAGTGAATAGAACAAATGAGGAGGCGGTAAAGAAAGAGGCATCTGAGCTTTGCGGGGACGAGACAGGACATCCACCCACCACCACCACCACCCCCACCTCCTCCCAGGAGAGAAGCGCAAATACCACAGGGCCACCCCATCCGCCGGCCGAACCTTGTGAACCCGCGGGATCAGCGCTCTGCCGCACGGGGATAACCGCTCTGCCACACGGGGATAACCACTCTGCCACAGTAACACACTTGGACTTGTGTCTCAGGTTGATTTCGCCAAACTGCCCCTGGTCCAGGCCAGACATGCCTGCAGTAAACAGAGCGGAACGGAACTGGTCCCAGTCTGGATGTGGTTTAGCTCCTGTAAAGACCTTTAGCAATTCGAGTTCTCATCTGAGTTTTCCAGTTTTCCATGTGCAGGCCTGGGTAATAACTATGGAGTGTGAGTGGAGTCATTGATGTAATACATGTCATTTACATCAGGTGCATTATCCAACTTCTTATATGAAAAAAAAAAGTTGATATTTGTGTGTATTTGACCTTGTGGTGACCCAGCGGCTGTATGAGGGGTCAGCATGGTGCCTTTACTTTCCATCACAGTGTCCATAGGATGTTCAAGGGTCTATTGCTTGGAAGGTTTTCTCTGCTGATGGACCCTCTCACCAGTAAACCTAGAAAACAATTGATCCTGGAGCTTCCTTGAGATCACTGTAATCGAAGGTAAAGGCGCCACCCACAGCCACTGGGTCACTACAAGGTCAAATGTCTTATAATAAAAAGTTGCATAATGCACCTAGTCTAGCCCGACTAGTCTAAAGATTGCACTCCAGATCGCCACATTTCCCGGTCAGCAGTGGCTTCATGACTATGCATGCCCACCTTATCCAGAAGACCTTTGCCAACTAGCTCATGTTTGTTGTGACCATAGACCGTCAAATAGCGCTGAACTAATTATAGCCTCATTGGGGACGGTGGCGCAGCGGTTAGTGCTCGTGCCTCACAGCTCGAAGGTCCCGTGTTCGATTCCCACCTGCATGGGGCCTTTCTGTGTGGTGTTTGCATGTTCTCTCCGTGTCTGCGTAGGTTAGTGGTAGGTTATAAAAAACATGTGCAATAGGTTAATCCTCCAGCCAAGTGTTTCTGACCACCAGCCTGGCTCCACATCATGGAGATGGGTCCCCGAGCGCCGGCCCATGCTGGCAGCTCACTGCTCCTACAGGTCACTCAGCGACAGTGAGGATGGGTCAAATGCAGAGAACTAATTTCTCTACAGAGATTAATACAGTATAACTTAACTTAATTCTTCCTCATTCATTGCTCTAAACCTCCGCCGTTTGTCTTACTGTGACATGGCGCCTGTCGTATCTCTCTGACGTCACTCACTTCGTGGTCCAGCCGGTGTGTCAGTGCGTTCCCCGCTCCTCCGAAGGACAGGTAGCGTGTACTTTAGATTGTATTTAATGTTACTACTTACTGGCCCTAACTGGAGGTTTTGTAACGTAGCTCTGCGTTGTGGTAACGGTTCCACAGTGTAGCCCCCAGATGCCCCTCGTACAGGGATGGTCTGCTTTTTGCTGTCATGGCCCCACACCCACGTGTTGTGCCCTGGGTCCGATGGCATGTTGGGGACGGAGTTTCAGTATAATAATACCAGTAGGCCTAGATGTTAACAGTCTTATTATTTCACATTTGATCTGGCCCAAATCTTCTGTCCGTATCATGGCCCAAGACACATTCTCAGCGCTGATCCAGCCACTACAGTTAGTTCTCCTGTCATCCTCATTGGACTAACGGTGCAAAGCTTTACTAGACAACAGCCTCTCTGAAGCAGCTAGCACAATGTTGTGTTTCTGTTCCTTTTGGCAAAGTCAGATCGCGCCTCCCAATCGAACGTTACGTTTGGAAATCCTGTTCTAGTCAGACTAGGAGGGAGATCCGGCTTTCCCCTCCTTCATGTAACGGCAGTGAATAAATCCAAGTTCGAGATCTGTTACATCTTAGAACTAAGAGTAGTTGCTTCGAATAGTTTTAAGGTTGACTATATTCATAAGTTACATTGCTGCCACCCTCTGGGTATAAATATAATTTCCTTCTCGACTTATTTAAATGAAAGATATATGATTTTTTTTTACACAAGAATGAAAGAAAGTAGAATAAAGATGCTTCATTTTAAAGGTATGAATAAGTATTTCCCTTAAACTACAGTGTTTAAGACAAGGATAGACAACGTTAGGCCCAGGGGTCAAATCTGACCCTCAAGCATATATCTTGTGGCCCCTCGGATGATTTTGAGCAATTTGCCTTAACACCACTCAGATACTCTAAAAATACAGAACATGTGGTTTCACAGAATGACCCACAGACCCCTGTACCGAACAACACTTCTATTTGTACATAAGACGGTTTGAGTTTGTGTGACCATAAGCTTGGCCCACATTCTTTTGACCAGGATCAGAATGCGTCTGGGACTGAGCTAGCTGAACCTGCCCCTGCTTAGCGTTGTTTGTACCTGGACTGGAGCTGGACTGGAGCAGGTCTCAGACAGAGTGGTTTCAGGTGAACTGAAGGAATTATTGGAACGACAGAAACGCAGACTCATTAAAACAACAGTCACTGATCTAAGGCTCAGGCCGCAGCCCCCGACCCCCCTGCTACCCCCACCTCCACCTCAACCCACTGACCCTCAGGTACTCAGTGCAGAGAGTACTGTTTACTCGAGGGGCTACTCCTTTGTGTTGCGTGTACTCTTTACTGTAGGGAGTATCCCTCACTGTAGGGGGAACTCCTTAGTGTCTAAAATACTCCTTAGTGTAGGGAGTCCTCGTCAATGGGGGGTACTCCTCAATGTAGAGGGTACTTCTCAGCACATAGGAAGTACTCCTTAGTGTAGGCAGTACGCCTTAATGTCAAGAGTATTCCTTATCGTCGGGAGTACTCCTTAGTGTCGGGAGTACACCTTTGTGTAGGGAGTACTCCTTAGTGTCGGGAGTACTCCTTAGTGTCGGGAGTACACCTTTGTGTAGGGAGTACTCCTTAGTGTCAGGAGTACTCCTTAGTGTCGGGAGTACTCCTTAGTGTCGGGAGTACTCCTTTGTGTAGGGAGCACTCCTTAGTGTCAGGAGTACTCCTTAGTGTCGGGAGTACTCCTTAGTGTCGGGAGTACACCTTTGTGTAGGGAGTACTCCTTAGTGTAGAGAGTACTCCTTAGTGTAGAGAGTACTCCTTAGTGTAGAGAGTACTCCTTAGTGTAGAGAGTACTCCTTAGTGTAGAGAGTACTCCTTAGTGTAGAGAGTACTCCTTAGTGTAGAGAGTACTCCTTCGCGGCAGGGCTACTCCTTAGTGTTGGGAGCACTTCTTGGTATAGGGAGTACACCTTAGTCTAGGGAGTACTCCTTAGCATCGGGGCTACTCATTAGCGTCAGGAGTACTCATTAAGTTATCATTTATTAATCTATGTAGAGAAATGAGTTCTCTGCATTTGACCCCTCCTCAGTGTCGCTGGGCGGCCTGTAGGAGCAGTGAGCTGCCAGCAGGGGCTGGTGCTCGGGGACCCGTTTCCATGATGTGGAGCCAGGCTGGTGGTCAGAAACACCTGAATGGAGGATCAACCTATTGCACATGTTTTTACCACTAACCTCCACAGACACGGGGAGAACATGCAAAGTCTACACAGAAAAGCCCTGTCCAGGTGGGACTCGAACCCAGGACCTTCGACCTGTGAAGCACAAGCACTAACTGCTGCATCGGGAGTACTCCTTAGCGTTTGGAGTACTCCCTAGCGTCAGGGATGCTCCTTAGCGTTGGGGATACTCCACAGTCTAGGTAGTACTCCTCAGTGTAGAGAGTACCCCTTAGTGTTGGGGATACTCCTTAGTGTTGGGGATACTCCATAGCGTAGGTAGTACTCTTCAGTGTAGAGAGTACTCCTTAGTATCAGGGATACTCCTTAGTGTTGGGGATAGGTAGTACTCTTCAGTGTAGAGAGTACACCTTAGTATCAGGGATACTCCTTAGTTTTGGGGATACTCCATAGCGTAGGTAGTACTCTTCAGTGTAGAGAGTACTCCTTAGTATCAGGGATACTCCTTAGTGTTGGGGATAGGTAGTACTCTTCAGTGTAGAGAGTACACCTTAGCGTAGAGAGTACTCCTTAGCGTCGGGGGTACTCCGAGTGCAGGGGATTGCAGGGGGATGTTGTTGTGCCGGGGGATAAAGAGCCCTCTGTCCCGGGACTTTGCTGCAGAAACAGGAGAAAGAGGAGCTGCTGTTTTTAGAGCGTCTTTGAAACACAGTAAGGTCACATTTACATGTTTTCAAAGACACAGCGTCTAAATACCTCCTCTGTCTCTGTCCTGAACTGTCCCGGCCCCCCCTGAGTCCCCCTACACCCCCGCACCACTGTCCCATTACTATCCATCTATGGGCCTTAAGTCGCCCACACTCACATCACTGTCCTGTCTGTCCATAGACCTATAATGGACCTATAGAGCCCATCACTAACAACAAAACCCCACATACCTCTGACTGTCCTGAGACCCCCTGAGTCCCCTCTTTCACTACTGTCTTATTACTGTCCATCCATAGCCCTTTCCCCACCGGGCCTCATCCCCCACAAGTTCACTGTCCATTACTGTCACTAGAGCCAAATTCCCCTCCCATTTTCCACCGGGGCCCATCGCCGGGGCCCGGTCTGGGCCACGGTTAACCTTTATTTACAGGAAAGTCCCTGAGACTGAGATTCGGTTCAGGGGAGTCCTGGACAACAGTGGAGGGGGTGTGCAGGACCCCAAATTCCAGGAATCAAACCTGAGACCTGAGTCAGTGTTAACCACTCTGCCACCGCGAGGCCCAGGTCTAGACCTGAGTCCTATCTTTAGCAAGACTTAATCTCTCTAATCCTCTTGGACTCCAGTGCATCATTAAAAACCTAATAATCCGGACCGAAGTTTGGTCTAGACCCGGACTCCCTTCAAAATCATATAAATGTCGTTACTTGAAGCGAGGGGTTAGGCAAAATAAGTTTAACTTCAGCCTAAACCCCCGGGTCACAAGGATGTTCATGTTGGCTTATTGTGTCTTGTATTTTACTATTACTACTACGTACTACTACTACTACTGCTAATCATTTTTTTTCCTCCTTGTTTGTGAACTGAATTTCATGAGCTTTCATGATAGTTTAGTGTGAAATGTGCTTATATAATTATATATTATTTAAACTCATTGCTAAGAACTGGATGATAGAAATGCGTTAGAAAAGTTAAAAATTGTCAATCGAATTTACTCGCTCCCCTTTCCACTTTAATGTCCTTTCGTAAATAACTGAGTCATGACGACAGCAGGACCTAGACCAAACCAGGTCGAAACCTGCTCTAAACCTGGACAAAACACGGTCTAAAGCAGGACCAGAGTTCAGCCGTCTCTGCCGGCACAGTCCAGTGGATCCAGGAGTGAAGAGAGTCCTGGACTTCCCCAGACCTGACAGAGACCCACTGTTCAATCATCACACAGCGTCATGTTACAGCTCGGTCTAGACCTGGTCTACGTTGTGTTGGAGTTTTGATTGTTTGTTTGCAAGGATCCCCTTTACTCGTTGCCTTGACGATTATAATTAACTCAAAAAATCAAAGTGTGTCATGGCGAGTTGTTGTTTATCATGTCTTTGTGAAATGTCTTATACAGTGGGAAGAAAAAACTAAGTGCACCATTTGGAATTTCTCACATTTCTGCCTAAATTGGTCACTAAATGTGGTCTGACCTTCATCAAAATCATAAGAATGATTAAACAGTGTCTGCTTAAACTAATACCACCCAAACATTTACATTTGATCATATTTTTATTGGCTGTAACATGTAAACATTCACAGGACAACGTGGAATAAGTAAGTGCACCGCCTGAATCTCGCTGAACTGCAGCAGTTTTGTAAAGAGGAATGATCCAAGATTCATCCTGATCGTTGTGAGCGTCTAATCTGCAACTACAGAAGAGCAGTTATTGCTGCTAAAGAAGGATCAGCAGATATTTAATACAAGGGTTCACTTACTTATTCACACGCTGTCGTGAATGTCTCAGGTTTTTCTGCAAAATATCTTGATAAACTCGTGAATTCATTTTTCCATTGATGATATCACGTTGTCCAGGCCTTGAGGCAACAAAACCCCACACCATGACTCTCCTGCTCCAGACTTCACAGTGAGGAGAGGGTTTTGATGTTGATGTGCTGTTCCATTTTTCCTCCACACATGACCAAGGCCGGATTTATGCAGGGGTTTACAAGGGCTAAGCCCAGGGGCCCAGCAGGTTGAAGGACCCATGGGCATAAGGAGAAAAATGCGGTGCGGGCTGTCGAATTAGTTCCCTCTCTCTTTGCAGACTCCCTCACATGTAAGGCTTTATCAGATGACTTTTTACCCGAGACTAAACCAGGTCTAAACCAGGACTAATCTGGGTCTAAACCAGTTCTAAACAAGGTCTGAGCCATTTTCATTGCGTTGACACAGGGGGAAAAATCTGTACCTATCAGTCTGTTAAAATGCATGAGAATGCACCAAATTGCACCATTGAAATAAAAAAGATCTCTGTGGGGGGACCTCCGGACCCCTCTTTTAAATGTGTCCCTCCACCAGTCTGGCAGTAGCAAAGGGCCACAGAGCTCAAATCGAGGTCATTATGTTTAACTCTTTTGTTTTTCACAAATTTGTCACTTTTTAAACTAGTACTATTTCAAGAAGTTACTTCTGCGTGTTTAATTAAAAAAAAAATCATTCATTTATCCTTTCATTATAGAGAGAGAGAGAAGTCCAACAGACAGACATACAGTTTAAGTATAGATGTTGTTAAGGTGCTATATAAATAAATAAATAATAATTAATTGAGAATATGGGGGGCCCTGAAAAACTTTAGCCCCGGATTTAGGCCGGATTTTTACTTAAATCCGGCCTTGCACATGACGTTGTGTGTTCCTCCCAAACTATTTAACTTTGGTTTTGCGAAAGAGCTCTTGGATGCTCCACAGCACTACTGGAATAATATACTGTGGACTGGTTAAACACACAATGTCACGTGTAGAGGAATATGGAACAGCAGATCAACATCAAAACCCTCTCCTCACTGTGAAGTCTGGAGCAGGAGATTCTTGGTGGTGTGGGGCTCAACGATCACGACGAATCTTGGACCATTCCTATTTACGAAACTGCTGCAGTTCAGTGAGATTCAGGCGGTGTACTTACTTATTCCACGCTCTCCTGTGAGTGTTTACATGTTATGGCCAATGAAAACATGATAAAATGTGAATGTTTGGGTGGTATTAGTTTAAGCAGACACTGTTTACTCATTCTAATTTTCAAGAAGCTTTTAGATTTGGGTAAAGCCAAGCAGGAGGAAATGTGCTCGGTTCAGATGGGGGTTAAGAGGTTAAAATGAACGCGTTCCCTCTTTAATTGTGTAAAAGGCAAGTATAAAACCGATAATATAAAAATAAACTGAGGAAAATCGGCGCAGGGCCCGGTCTCTGCCGCACGAGGCCGCTGTGAGCACGTGGCCACTGTAAACACGGAAGTGCGCGTTCCCTGACCACTGGCTCCGTTAGCATCGTTAGCTTTCAGGTGAGTGCTGTTTGTTTCTGTTTTGCATGTGTCGTTTCGTGTGAAAGTAGGTTTTCACCGACACTGGAGCCGCGTTCAGGAGGACTCTGGTCCGGAACCGACCGAGGCCCATTTCTGGACCGGGATTGAGGCTTTAGACCTGACTTTAAACACACGTTTAATAGCTTTAAACAGAGTTAGCCACAGTTAGCTAGCCGTTAGCCCCTTTGGTTAGCCCCATTCATTTACAACTGGAAGATGCATCGTCTGAACAAGGTGTACTCACTAAGTTATCTGCATTTCCTTCAGTTGCGCGGTTTAGCAAAAGATGTTTTCATGATTACTCTCTTATGTACTTTGGTGGTTTTCGTAATATTCATAGCGATTTTGATCATGAATGAGACTATACTTGTCGGATGCACATGCGAATCAACTGATGAGGATGATCCATTAGTCTAATATAGCGCTTTTCCAGACGCGCAAAGCCTTCGTGTGGCCTGGCTGAAGTGAAATTTAATTTGTTGTTTTTATCATATTTCATTCATTGAGCTCTATATAATGAATCAAAAAAGTATGTTTTCTTCTGGGACATCAATAAATCATATACAACGGGCTTTAAAGGAACAGGCCACCATTTTTCCATACTGAGATATGTTCTTACCTGAGCTAATACCTGAGTTAATACGTACCTTTCTGGCCTTTGGAAGAGCTTGGTCGCTTCTAACTTCACCCCGTTTGGAGCTATAGGAATATGCTGGGAGAGCCCAAATGCTAACAACATCTTTGGTCTTTTTGCGTCACCGAGGGCACACAGTTCTTCCATACTGTGATATGTTTTAACGAGTTGATACGTACCCGTCTGGTCTTTGTGCCCGTGGAGGAGCGTGGTAGCTTCCAATTTCAGCCAGCTGGAGCAATAGGAATACATTGGGAGAGACCAAATGCTAACAACATCTTTGGTTGTTTTGCATGACTGAGGGCACACACAAAGACCAGACAGGTACAAATCAACTCGTCTAAGCTCAGGTAAGAACATATCTCATTATGGAAAAATGGTGGCCTGTTCCTTTGAGGCAAAGTTTTTCAAATGGTGTGATGAGGTCTCAGAAATGTATGTCTTATTTCGTAGTTTCGATCGAGTTTAACTGTTTCTTGGCTGATTTAGGTTTGTTGTCTTCCAGTTTGTTTGCTGCGTCAATAATGGAGGCCAGCTCAGACAGAACAGAGTCCGGACCGCCGCTTCAACAGGAATCCACACCAGATGCTAGCCCGCAGAAGAGGAAACACGAAGAGGACAAAGAGACTTCAAACAAGAAGGTCCATGAGAACACACACACAACAAACATTGGTCTAGAAGACAGTCAGGACTGAATCAGCCAACAGGACTGACTGAACTGACATATATGAGATTTGGGAGGTCTGAGTTCCACTGTGGACCCTGCTCTTGAAACTTTTAGTTTTTTTTGTTCATTTGTGGACTGAACGCTGACCTGACACGCTTGTGTTTATCAATTATGAATTTGTTCCAGTCATGTGACTGATGATCACAGCTGTGTTATTTGTTTATTTTCAGTCATGTGACCACAGCTCGGAGGTTGCACAGCACTACAATCGTCTGCAGGAGGTGGGTCTGGAGGTCCGCAGCCAGAGCCGCATCTTCTACATGAGGAACTTCAACAACTGGGTCAAGAGTGTGCTCATAGGTATCACCTGAACACTTGTCCTGACACTTTAGACAAAATGACAGGAACATACTGTAGCTATCACAAAAATCGTTAAAAAGAATCACACACACCACCCAAACTCTTGACCAACATCCGTATCTACCTGTAAACTATATCTGAATTCACTTGTCCCTACATTAAACCCAGGTCTAATCCCAGTCTGTTTTTCAGGAGAGATCCTGGACCAGTTGAGGAAGTCTAAACCTGGTCCAGTCCGAGTCCTGGATTTGGGTTGTGGTAAAGGAGGAGACTTACTGAAGTGGAGACGAGGAAACATCAGCCACCTGGTCTGCACAGGTATCATCATTCTTCTGTTGGAGCGGGACGGAGGTGTTTCCACAGCCTTAAGTGAACCGATCCACGGTAGGCTTTGAGGTTTGCCTTGGACCGGTTCAATAAAGGAGGAGTTACTCAAGACTATGCATCAGTTAGATCAGGGAGAACGCACACTCAGGCAAATACAAGTTTAAAAGCAGAATTAAACAAATTTGATCATGTTAATAATAATAATAATAATACATTTTATTTGTAACGCACTTTTCATTCAGAGAATGTGTTGATCATGAGCAAATTAGCAGGAGCATTCTGTAAGATGGCAAGAGGCGCTGCACCTGTTTTTTTTCTTTTTCAAGCAATGGAACAAAATTAGTTTTGTCCTTCTTGAGTATATTATGAACTGAGACATTTGTGGGAAAAAGCACTGTGCATCTATTTATAAAGCATTTTATAAATAGTTTTCCCTGTGAAGAATTGGGACGCTACAAGTATGTTGGGAAAGTTAGGAATGAGTTTGGACCAAAGTTAACATTTTGATTTAGTGACTTACTCTGTCATTATTTATATATATATTGAAAAAAAAAAAAGTATAGGGCCTTTAAAGTTGAGCTGAAATGTCTAGCAAAACAAAGCTCTCTCAATAGCAGCAGCTGTTTCTGGTTAGGCACTCGCTTTGAGAATTAAAACAACATGGGCCTGATCTTAAGCGTTGCTCAAGATGAAGTTGGAATCTCGCATGCCAATAAAAAAAAAGGGGTCGACAGAGACGTGGTGTGCTACAAGCATTTAAGTTCCACTATGAGTTCAACACTTTCTAGCTCCTGAATATATAGCGCCAGTATTCTATACTCCACGCTGCAGAAACGTGATCAAAACACCAGCATGTTTGCCCCCCACCGCTGACTCTCAGACTGGTTTAATTCTGAAATCCTCTGAAACACTAAACACCACTGCTTACTAATGTTTCCCTAAGAAGTTCTGGATTTAGTTTGAGGTTTTGCCCTGGTTTTCAAGTCCTGGTCTCTGGTCTTGTCGCAGATATAGCACAGGTGTCTGTGGAGCAGTGCAGGAGCAGATACGAGGACATGAAGAGAAAGAGCCACAGTGACGACCTCTTCACAGCAGAGTTCATCACTGCAGACGCCGCTAAGGTACGAGCACTGCCCACTGTACTGTACCCGACAGGGCCCACGTCAACGTTAAACGGGCTCGGGCGTTGTCATCCAGAGTTCCCTGTAGTTTGGAAGAATCTGCAGGACTTTTATAATCGTGACCTGACCCCCGTTTGACCCTCAGGACTCCCTGTGGCCTCAGCTGGAAGACCCCGCTCTGACCTTTGACCTATGCAGCTGCCAGTTTGTGGTGCATTATTCGTTTGAAACACAAGCCAAAGCCGAGACCATGCTCAGGAACGCCTGCGAGAGAATAAGGCCAGGAGGATACTTCATCGGAACCACGCCCGACGCTTACGAACTGATGTGAGTACTACTACTACCACTACAAATACTGCTACTACTACTGCTGCTATTACTGCTACTACTGCTATTACTACTACTACTACTACTACTACTACCACTACTACTACTACTACTACTACTACTACTACTACCACTACTACTACTACTACTACTACTACTACTATTGCTGCTGTTACTGCTGCTACTGCTATTACTACTACTACTACTACTACTATTACTACTACTACACCTGGTACTGCTACTAGTAAGTAGGGATGGGTACTGAACCCCGGTATCATAACTGCCATGATCCCACCCGTAATCACTAAATCAAGGCTCTGCTCTGGATGCGTTCTGCATCGGATCTGTTCATCCGCACCGCCTTGCACGAAGAAAACAGGCTGTGGCTTGAGTCTAGTTCATTATTTTACTGCTGTTTTCATTTGGACTCAGTCCCCAGAGCTACAGCCAAATCTAACTAATAGAATTGTAAATAAATTAGGTCCAAATGTAGAGGAATAAAAAATATATATTGCCCATGGATTAATGCCTATACAGTAGCCTTTATCCCTACTAGTAAGGCAGAGTACTGGAATGTACTTCGTAGTACTGCAGTACACAGGGCTTCCTGTGTTCTCACCTGAGCTTAGACGAGTTGATACGTACCTGGCAGGTCTTTGTGTGTGCCCGTGGAAGAGCTTGGTCGCTTCCAACTTCACCCCCGTTTGGAGCTATAGGAATACATTGGGAGAGGCCAAATGCTAACAACATCTTTGGTTGTTTTGCTTGACTGAGGGCAATTATCTCAGTTAGTTTTGAATGTCAAACTTTCCCCTGTTTTTAATATTTACAAATCTTATGTAATGAAATATACAGATTTTTTGCTTTTGTGGTATTAAAAATGTTGTATTCAGGCCTTAAAATGGCATTAAAAAGCATTAAAGTTGAGTTCCTGCCACCGTTAGAGACCCTAAGTACAGATCCTTGTGTTGCAGGAAGCGCGGCTCTCTCAGCGAGGACCTGTCCTACGGGA
This sequence comes from Gobius niger, assembly GCF_951799975.1. Taxonomy (NCBI): domain Eukaryota; kingdom Metazoa; phylum Chordata; class Actinopteri; order Gobiiformes; family Gobiidae; genus Gobius; species Gobius niger. The sequence goes on along the minus strand of NC_136865.1, from coordinate 3,599,369 downwards.
ACGAAGTGTTCAAAGTCCGCTTCAAGTCTGGGCCTCCGTTCTCTCTGTTCGGAGCCGAGTACCACTTCAGCCTGGAGGGAGTCGTCGACGTTCCCGAGTTCATGGTCTACTTCCCGCTCATGTGCAGGTACTCACATGTACACCCTCTAGCAGTTTATGTGTGTTGGGTATTAAGACTACCAATAATGATACTCCATATCCACGCAGTACTTTATCTACAGAACCGGTCTGTTGTACATTGTGTGATTCTCATTGAAGGCATTAAATGAGAGGGGTCCCCCAAGGAATTTTGTTCGACCCTCAACTCTTTCTATAATTTGTATCATTGTTTTGGGCATTTTCCACACTGAATTGCATAGAGGTGTATCAGAGGTACTATGAGTGGGCTCAAATGGCTCTCTAATTTTTTTCTGTTTATTTCAATCAAAAGTTACATTACAAATGTATACAACAAATACCAATGCAGTTTGCATCTATTTCTATTTTTGAACATAATTCTATCTGCGTTCACTCAATGGATGCCTTCAATGAGAAACAAAAATGTAAAAAAAAGGCGTTTCCACACTTTTGACCGGTACAGTATACTCTAATACACTGGCCATGACCCAAATATTTACTTTGTGTTATATATATATAATATAAAATAATATGCTGTATTTTCCCCACAATGATCGTTGAAAAATCTGAAATCATGTTAAAAACAGCCCGAATGCAGTCCTTCTGTTGTTTTTAGACTTTCTAAGAAATGTATTTTAAGATATAAACTAATAATGCAGTAACATTAATTGGTTTATTGTATAAAATTGAAAATAAAACAAAGCACATAAATTAAGACTCATTTTCACACTTATTTCCCTTTAAGTAAAAACTAAACGAGTAGGGAATAATCTCTTTTTAGACCTTGTTTATGGTTAAAGTGGTCGTCTGTACAGTAAGTCTAAAGGTGTGACAAATGTAATAGAATAGCTTTCATTGTGAAGGATGCTGGAGAAGCTGGGGATGCGTCTTATTATGAAGCGCCGCTTCAGTGAGTTTTTTGAGGAGAAGCTGAAGGACGAGAGACACCGCAGTCTCCTGCAGAAGATGGGCGCTCTGGAGGTGAGAGTTCTCTATGTCGCAGGTGTCATTTGTTTAATATAATACAAAAACACTCATCTGTCTGACCTCTGACCCCACTCAGCCCTTTCCTGCTGCTGATGGTCGCCAGGCAACCACCTCAGATGGAGAGTATGGTCATATGACACCGGAGTCACGTGACAGAACCCTGGTCAGTAAAAACAGCGTCACACCCCAACACTTTACACATAATAAACGTAATACACGTAATACACGTAATACACGTACTACACATAATACACATAATAAACGTAATACGCATTACGCGCGTTACACGCATGACACGCGTTATACGCATAATACACGTAATACACGTAATACACGTAATACACGTAATACACGTACTACACATAATACACATAATACACGTAATACACGTAATACACATAATATACATTATACACATTATACACATTATACACATTATACACATTATACACATTATACACATTATACACATTATACACATTATACACATTATACAGGGTGATCAATACTAGTGTAGCAAGAATACCGGAATGGTTTATGTGTAGGCCACAACAACAAACCTTTGGCCAGTAGGTGGCGTTCATGGTCTAGAATGTGATGTCATGATCTCAGATGGAGGGCGAGGGCCAATACAATACAATACAATACAATACAATACAATACAATATCGACAAATCAAAACATTTGGTAGTGAGAAAATAATTGGACCTTAGTTTAAACATGCTTTTGAACTTTCTGACAGTTTTTGTTTCTCTCAGTAATGGCTGTAATGATATTAGCCAAAAACTTAAATTTTTTGCAGTTTGAAGCCCAGCGCACACCAGAACGCAGCAGGTCGCTGCACGTCCTCGGCACATCGTCTCGGAGTGTGCTGGGCTTGACAGTTACCCGTTACCACTAGGGCTGCATGATATTGAAGTAACTTGTGATTTCAAGGCTGCTTGCGATATGGATATTGCATCACCTAATATCGATATATTGTGCAGCCCTCGTTACCACTATGGAACCCCCCCCCCCACACACACACACCTGCATTTTAAACTATAGGCTGTTTAGAATGTAACTGCATTGGCCGACAGCCCAACTTGAAATCTGTCCTGGACCTAATGATGAACCGAACACAGAGTAGATCCAGGCGTGTGCTGTACCTGCCCCATGTCCTCACTGTCCCTCACTGTTGACTGTGACTATAAGTGTCTGTGTTTGGGGAGTGCGGTGGCTGCAGAGGGACAAGTGTCTCACTCTTCTGTCTGTTTCAGGGTACGCTCAGTCGCTCCGAGTGGGAAGCAGCCAGTAAGTATTTCATTTATACTTATAGGCTGTCCACATCTTGGCACGAGGCAATTCTGCCCTGATAACAAAATGATGCAATAGACAGCGTGTAAAGCACAAGAGTCATAGTTTTCTTCTTTCATGTCCATATTGAAGTGCAACACAAACACACACAGGTTATTAGCATGAAGACATTGATATACCGTTCGTGTAGCTGTGTACGCAGAGTGTCTGGTTAACACGCAGGGGTCGTGAGTCAGATGTTGGTCTATGGTGGTTTAGTCCTTTGACTTTACATCCACTGGTAAACAAAAGCAGAAATACTTCAGGTGTCATATTATTGTCACAGGACCTATCCTTTATTAAATCTTGGTCAGTGACTTCATATTTAGATGGTTGTATCACTGATACTTCTAATTAATTCTCATCCTTATCCGGAGCAGTTTTCCTCTTTCTAAATGATCACTCTCAGCTGTTAAACAGTTCAATCCTTACGATTTGTTCATATTTGTGAATGAGAATAAATGAGCTCAGTCAGTGTTGAGTTCGCTTTTTTCAGGCTCACTGCAGCAGTGCTTTTTCACCACCAGATGGCGCCTATAAGCCTACCAACACTGATACAGTGTGACACAATTTGTAAAAGTGTGTGACACACACACTGAGGTGTCATATACCCATCACTACTGTAAATTATAACAAAGGCTTGTCATATGTCACTTTGCATGTAATGAGTCTGTCATGTATTAGTTTCACATTTTAAGTTGAATAACAGAAGTAAATGCACTTTTTCACGATATTCTAATGTATGACGAGCTCCTGTATATGGCCAAAGGAAAACTGGAGGACTTTAAAGACATTTGGCTGCCCTTTTTACGCCTTGTAAAAGACTTGTAGATTTGTAGAAAGTAACTTTGCTGTAATTGAGTGAAAGGTGGGTTGTAGGGTGGAGGAGGGATTTTATTTTCATGTTTGTTTTATACCTTTTGTCCTTAAATTGAAAGTTTCAATAAGCATATTTGCGAAAAAGAAATGAGCTCTGACATTTTGACACACAGGGTCACAACTAATGTCATTAGCAATATCCATCCGTCTAAATGTTTGAACATAATGCCGTTGTTTTTTTTTTTGGTATAATGACAAAATATCCTCAAATCCATCTGTAATAATGCCGTTTTTATTAGAAAAGTAGAGATAACTTTTTGCTCCTACCTCTCACACTGTCTTTGTGCAGGTATCTACCTGGTTTACGTGTTCCAGAAGATGGAGCCCACCTCGGCGTAACCTCTGACCTCTCTTTGACCCCTGAGCAGGAAGTGTCCTCTGTAAATAAACTGTTTATAAGCCCGGATCAGTCAGTGAGATCATTTTTATCTGAGGCACCATAATGTCCCACTACTTCCTATGTGGAGTTTGCATGTCTGCGAAGGTTTCCTCCGGTTTCCCCTGTCACTTAAACATGTACTATAGGTTTCCCTCTGGGGCCAAGACTGCCCTGGAAAAGAAATTCTTAATCCCAGTGGGACGTTCTCTGTTACCATCAGAGTATGGAGTTAATGACTAAAGCACAAAATTGTAAAGCAACTTTGAGCGTCTGGAAAAGCACTATACAAGACTAATGCATTATTATAAAGGTCAAATAAATCAATAAACAATATTTTTGTAAACTAACAGAATGGTTTGTAATGTGTTTATTGGGAAAGACAGACGGTAAACAAAGACAGTCATTTAGTTTTAATGAAGGCATTTCCTTGTGGCGCTGATTAGAATTCAACACCAGACTTATTAATAAGTGTTACTATCTGAACACATCCTAGTTCTGATACAAAAAGTGACAAAGCCCGGTGTCTGCTGTCACACACAAATCCCACAGGCCTGGCACAGGTCCAGCAGAGGCCTCAGCGCCACATTCATCTGCAGTGATGCTTTTTACAAGCGATGACATCACGGCTGCAGAGCCCTGTGATTGGTCCTTATGAGCCTTTCGTTTTACGGATCATCGACTCGATGAGGTTCCACTGCTCCTGAGTGACCTGCAACAAAACCACAGTCAGACCAGAACCCGTGCTAAGAGCAGGACTAGACCAACTGGGGCCAACTGTCACTTATGGCTATCAGGGTTTCTACAGGTGGCAGCAAGCCAAGTGTTCTCCAGTTAGACTTTACACAAGTTTTCTGGCATGTTTTGTTGCTTTTTTTGTGGTGTTTTTGTTCTCTTTTTATTCTGTCATTGCTGTTTTTCCAGCACATTTGTTGCTACTTTGAAGCTTTTTTCAAGAAGCTTCTAGATTTGGGTAAAGCCAAACTGTTGAAAATGTGCTTGGTTAAGTTTTGTTAAAGCACTGATATGTTGTACACACTGATGCGAGTCTGTACAGTGAGTGAGGACTTACTTTGCGGAGGTCGTTGAACTCTCCAGCCATGGACACGTACTCTCCCCCGTCAAACCGCACCACCTACAGGACACACAGAGGAACTGCTCAGTGAAGAGGGGGAACCCCTGCGTCGGATGCCCTTCCCTGCACTTACGGCTCCTGACATCCAGGCAGCGTACGCGCTGCTCATGTACAGGGCGAGGTTGCGTATTTCCTCCGGCGTCCCGAGGCGTCCCACCGGGATCCTCTTTAACATCCCCGCCTCGAACGCTCCGGTGGGGTCCAGCCGGCTGAACGCCCCCTGCAGGTCAGGAGGAAGGAGTTATTAAAGATGTAGTTATGGTGATACCGCAGGACTACTGTGGTACTGACCTTGGTCCGGATGGGTCCTGGCTGGATGATGTTAAAGCGGAGTCCGTATCGGCCCCACTCTGAAGCCAGAGACCTGAGGCACATCGAGTCAGCACAGCATTAAAGCCTTATATCATTATAGCAGGTGGGGTTACGCTTTGGGCTGGGGACAGTTACTTTTTGATTTCAATACCAGTACTTTAACGAATGAATGATGCTGAGACCTGAACGATACTCTTTCCGATACCTATACTAAAATACTTGTCATCTAAAAACAGAACAATAAAGTGTGAAAGATGTGCAAATTTACAATATCAGGTTCATCTCCAGGAAATGTGTGAAAAATGGGGAATTATTTAGGGAAAATTGGGAGAAATTCTGAAAAAAATAAGGGAAAATAGTGTAAAACGTTTTGGGGCATTTTTAAAACAATGGCTGGAAATTGAGAAAACATTAATAATAAAAAAAAGCAAAAATTAGGGGGGAAAAATTAGAAAACAAGAAAAAATTGGGACAAAAATAAGAAACAATTGTGTTTAAAAGAAAGAATTGGGAAAAAGAAAAGTGAAAATAGAAATAAGAATGGACAAAAATGGAATGCTGTCCCTGGACCTACAGCACCAAAACTTAGAAACAGTAATGAAAAAAACTCTTATATCTATAGATACCGGTTATACCTAAACCTTTTTTCCGATACCATACCGGTATCGTTTAACGTCACCCAGCCCTAGTTAAGCTCTGTAGATTTTCTTTGTCTCTTACCATTCTGCATGGTCTGTGCCGTGTAAAGAGCAGCTGTATGGTTTGAGCAGTGCAGCAGACCGCACTGTTCAGAGCTGCATCAGACCAGTCATTATGCTCTAATACCATTACTAAAGTATATTTCATAGTATTTATTTATATATAGGAGAGTATAAAAGTGTTTACTTGTACAGAGCCTCGACGCCAGCTTTGGCTGAAGCAGAAGGAACCACAAAACCAGACCCGGACTCGGCGTAGATCGTCGTGATCGCCAAAAAGGACGCTCCTGCAAGAAGAGCGAGTCACGACCAGGACTAAACTGGGTCAGAAGCCGGCCTACACTAAAAATAAACCGGACCTTTGCGCTCCCGGATTAGCCTCTTGCCCAGGTCCAGTGTGACGAAGGCGGTTCCGTTCAGGACGATGTCCACGATGGTCCTCCAGGCGTTTGGACTCAGCCGCTCAGACGGACTCACGAAGTTTCCCGCAGCGTTATTTATCACCACCTGCAGAAAACCAGGTCAGGACCAGGACTGGACCAGGACTAGGGACACAAACTCATGGCTCCTTTTGTGGGGTAATAGCGGTCAATAATAATGTGCGTGGAAGTGGAACAGTATTGGAAATGTTTTTGGGTCTGGTCATAGTTTCAGATTTACATCGGGGAGTCCAGACTGGTCACCGCTACATTTTTCTCAATACCAGTACCTTTAACGACACTTTATTTTTGATATCGATACCTGAATGATACTTTTTCCGATACCTATATTAAAATATTTGTCTTCTCGAACCAGAAAACAGAACAATAATGTGTGGAAGATCTGCAAATAACCAACATCAGGTTCATTCCACAGTGAAGAAATGTGTGAAAAATGGGGAATGATTTAGGGGAAAATGGGAGACATTGTAGCAAAAAATAAGGAAAAATGTGGCAAAATGCAGAAATAAATTGGGGGGAAATGGGGAGAAAATAGAGAAAATATTAGTAATAAGAATATTGACAAAAAATAGGGGAAGAAAATAATGTGTAAAGGATTTTTTATTTGAGCTGAAACAACCAAGTCACTTCCTCAAATGCTGTCCCTGGACCAACAGCATCAAAACTATTTATTTTTATTTTCTTTTTTTTATTCCAGAAGAAATGTTGTTTTTTAATACTGGTACCGGTATTGTTTAACAGTACCCAGCCCTGGTTTTGGACTAACTAACTAACCGTGGAGTCCGGTCTGGTCGTGGTTTTAGACTTACGTCAGGGAGTCCGGTGAGCTCTTCCATTCGGTCGAGGCACTGAGCCACAGCCAGAGGGTCCCTGACGTCGCACTGCAGCGGGACCACCTATAACACACACCGATTACGGGACGGGCAAGAATGCAACCCATCTTAGTATATGGACATGCTACGTCTCTAATGAAAGCCTCCAGAATCAAGTCTCTGAACTCGCATCAAAGGCAAACCAGAGAGAAACAAACTGGCCACACCTTGTTCCCAGTGTCAGCGGTGATCTCCTCTGCCGTCTTCTGCAGGACATCCAGCTTCCTACAACAACAACAACCTGTTCAGATCCAACTGTAGACCACAGACTAGGGCTGCGCAATATATCACCAAATGATCTCCATTGTTAATATGACATGATGTAATATCCATATTGAAACCAAAACCACATGGGAACTTATAATGTGCAAAAGTTTCATTTTTGTCATGATTTCCCAATTTAGCTCCAATTATTTTCCTTGTATTGTCTTTTTTTAATACAATTTGATTAAAAGATAATTGTCATAAGACGCCTATCAAACAATGCCTTAGTTTTCTCCTATTGAGCAGCCCTACTTCAGACCCCCCTAAACTCGGTTACCGGCTGGCGATGACACATTTGGCGCCCAGGCAGCTCAGCCCGTGCGTCATGGCGCGGCCCAGCCCGGTGCCTCCTCCTGTGATGAAGGCCACGCGGTTCTTGAAGGTGTCCGGAGGAAGCATGACTCCATCATTGGGAGGGAAGAAAGAGGACTGTGGCAGGGGCTCGGCGTCCCGGAGCGCCGACGAGCCATGGAGCGGACAGCGCAAAGGCGAGCCGTGGATCTGAAACAGGATTTATGCCATTAAAAAAACACTAAGAAACGTGGTGCGTAAATCGATCACTCACGAGTCACACCTCAACTTAAAGGAACAGGCCACCATTTCTACATACTGAGATATGTTCTTGAATGAGCTTAGAAGAGATGATGTGTACCTGTCTGGGCTTTCAGTGCGCTCAGTCATGCAAAACGGCCAAAGATGTTGATAGCATTTGGCCTCTCCCAATGTATTCCTATAGCTCCAAACGGGGGTGAAGTTAGAAGCGACAGAGCTCTTCCACGGGCACAAAGACCAGGCAGGTACATATCAACTCATCTAAGCTCAGGCAAGAACATAGCTCAGTATGGAAAAACGGTGGCCGGTTCCTTTAAAGAGGGGGTATTCTGCTTTTTTCAATCACATAGCACCAGTCTATATCACACTACAATGATGACCAAACCTTCTGTTGGTCTGTAAATGCAGTAAATTAGAATAACTGCCTTGTATGAAATTGCTCTCTCAAAATGGCTGTAGTGAATGTCTTGAAATAGGCCTCTGTCTCTTTAAGAACCTCTGACTCTTTCAGACACGCCCCCTCCACACGCTGTCTGTGGCATCAGTGGGGAGGGGGTTCTGCTGAGGAGCGGTGGTCGGTTACTCGGCTGGTGACGAAAGCTCGGAGGCGTCTCCAGGAGGTGGGGGCGTTCCTAGGAGGACTCAGGCAAACCTATCCCTAAAATGGCCGCCATCAGAGTTTTTACAGAAAAATACGTGAATGTGCCAAGGCAACACTTCAGCCATGTTTTTAATGAGGGAATGACGTAATAACATTTAAAGTCTATCACATCGATCAGACAAACCTTCATAAGAACTTGGCCAACACAATTATATTCATGGTTTTCTCTGGTTACACATGTTTATTATTGGTTCTTGGGCACAGGCAGTGACACTCAAGAGATAGCTTGTCTATTACATGTTGTGCAACCACATGTGCCAATGAAAAATTAATTATTCACAGTTCTGTGACTCTTCCCCTTCATTCTAGAACATAAAAAAAAGCATTTCCCCAACAATTGTTCATAAAATTGCCACTTCACTGATGTAAACTAGGATTAAAACAAGCCAAGTCAATGGAAAAGGTTATAAACACGTCTGCACTTTAAGTAACCGTCTGTTCGATTGTATTTTAACCCATTCTCTGCTAAGTTTGTGCAGGTCTAAATGAACTGTTGGTAAGTGGGTGAAAGGTCACAGCTAAAGTAGAGTTTTTATGAGCTCTGTCTGCGCTCATAAACACATCCAAGTCTCTGCTCTTTTATAGACATCACCGAATTTAATATAACGCCCGGAATTTGAAGTTATACTCGCACCTTTCGGAACAAATTCACTGCAGACACTTTCCTCCAAACAACTCCCGACGCCATCTTGACTGGCCTCCTGGCTACGCATGCGCAGTGGAGAAAAGGAAGAGGAGAAAATAAAAGTGCAACTTATTCGACAAATTTCTATTTTGGGGCTAACTGCCAAAATAATAAATTATTCGATAAATTAATAAATAATATATCGGCAAGCAATGATTAAAATGTCACTGCAAACGCTGAAAGAAAAAAAATACATCGATTTTTTTAATCAACTATCAAGTTATTTTCGGGTTAACATTAACAAATGAAGTCCTATAATTATTTTTTGCTGCCAAAATATTGAAGTGATTTACTATTCAATATTTTGGCAGCAAAAAATAATTATAGATGTATAATTATCTTTTGCATTTATTTATTATTTCATTTATTTCTGCATTTATTTATTGATGCATTCACTTTATCAAAGAGGAATTTATTAAATAAAAGCAGAAGAAAATGAATAATAAATACATGCAGACAGAAAATAATAAAAGTAATGTCTTTATTATTTCTATTTTACAACAAAAAAGAGACGTTTTTATTACATATATTTTTACTTCAGTAAAAAAAAATATGAACTATAGGACTTTTTTTGTTAATGTTAATGTTTGTTGATTGAAAATATACCAATTGTATATCAGCGTTTCATTTGGGCAGTTTTGGTCAAGTTTTGGTCTTTTTTTTTTTATATACTTCCATTTATTTTGGTCACTTACCGTGGCTGGTGTCACTTCCGGCGGGGACCGGAAACGGGTGGAGCCGTGTGCGGAGGAGTGTTTTTAAAACGCTTCTTCAGACACACACGAGACCGTTTCCTCCGGACCAGACCCGGACCGTACTCTTTCAGCGGCCGCGGGACAACGGTGTCCCCGGGGCGAACCCACGCAGGTGAGATCTGCTTTAAACCTGATGTTGCACGTTTAGGTTCAAACCTGGGTCAGTCCTGTCAAACGGGATCACGTGTGCAGGTGTTGCCCCCAAAAGGATGCCATTCATGTAGAGCTTGATTTAAACTTTACTTTTAGCTTGTTTTGCACACGTGATTCCCCGGGATTACATACCAAAAAGGACTGTACCTACATGGCAAGTTAATATCAAATAATAAATGTCATTTCAGAGTGAGCACCTTGAGTAGTCCAGTCATCATGGCTCCTCTTCAGTGACATAGCTCAAATGAAATGACTGTTGCATTTCTCACCAGTGCTGGAGAGGCCTGCACATAACACTCCTCAGTCCACATATTTGTTCTGCTGTCATGTCTGTAATCATTAAAATGGTTATCTCAGAGCTTAACCTCCACCTGCCACTCCAAATGAAATCTATCTAAGCCCAGCCTTTGTTTTTGTTTGTGCTTTCCCTCCCCAAAGCACAATAAATGACATACACCAGTAAAGGGCAGGAATGCCTCCTTCCCTTATCCCCTGGAACATGTTAATGCTAAGAACCAGATCAAAAAGAATGACTAAAAATGTATATTCTTCTGAGCCATTACCAGTTTCTGTCTTGTTTGGATAAAACATCCATCCATCCATCCATCCATCCATCCATCTTCTTCCACTTTTCCGTTGCTGGGTCGCGGGGGTTGGAGCTGTTGGAGTTGCCCAAATCACATTGCACCAGCCCCTTATGGCTCCTCCTGCAGGTGGTGGGTCCACAGAAGGACGGCCTCACGATTCTCAGGCCTGTTGGTCTCTCATAAGGGGCTTCGGAACCGCTCTTTGTCTGACCCTACCAGGGGCACGAAGGCCCCGACAACAGAGCTCCCAGGATCCTTCGGGTGCTCAAACCCCTCCACCACGTTAAGGTTGCGGCTCCAGGAGGGGTTGGATAAAACAAAACAAATATTCAATAACAACCAGAGTTTTAAGAAGAGATTCACAAACGGGTACAGAAGGGCCCTGTCTTTATTTTTTTTTTTAAAGGCAACTCATTCCATCCCCCCCCCCCCGAGGAGGAGCTGGTCCTATGAGACCTCAGAGACCGAGATGGAGAGTCGGGTTTGAGAAGCTCAGAGAGGTAGCACCGTTTAAGCATTTAAAAACAAATATTCTGTGTTAGCCTCAAGTCCCTCCATCTCACATGTTTGAACCTGCTCCAGTCTTGAGCTGTCTCTTCATTTGTGTGGGACCTGCTAATTGTGAATGGAAGAGATAGGTGGAGAGGAAGGACAGCGCCGATGCTACTGTCCAGGCGGAAATCATGTGGGGTCACTGTGCACATAGCCCATAGGATGCGTCATACTGTTTGACAAAACGAAGTACAACGGCAGCAAAATATTATGGAGACTTTGGCAGAAATGTGGCTCCGCTGGTTTCAAAACAAAACCTGCAGATGTTTTTCATGACGTCCCACAGACGGGGACTCTGCAGTTAAACCTGTTCTACTGACACAAACTTTCAACAAACTTGACAAAGACTCATGCAGGTATTCCACCCCTCCGCACTCCAAGAATTCAAAGTACTCAGGCTCTGGCATTGTATATGTACAAGTATTCAGAAGCACTCACTGTGGTACAAGTATGGGCTCAGGGATATGCCTGTTGTATTCATTTTAGGAAAGTACTGTAGTTTATTTTGCCATATGACACGTTTTAGATCTTTATTTAAAGGTAGCAGTAACGATAAAAGTAACAGCAAAAGCCTTCGCGCTAGCCTTAAGTTGCAGTATCAGTAAAAGTATCAGTAAAATCAGTACACGTGTGTTGTTATGAGTAGAAGCTTAAATGCGGGGCTCTGATTGGATGATCGTCTTGAGAACCAAAACAGCAACTTTAGGAACATCCTGTAAAGGTTGCCCTAAAAAATTTGTAATAAAATGGTCAAAATGACAAAGTTGGAGCAAAAAAAAACCGTGCCGGAAAAAGCAACAATAACACAATAGACAAGCGACAAAAACACGTCTAAAAAGTGATGGAAGCCACAAGAGCTAACATAATATAGAACCTAAAATATGTAGTTATATCTCTGTTATTACAGGGACAATTCAAATGGAACAAAAACGGTCATAAAGTTCAACATCTTCTGTCAGCATATATGAAGAAAGGTCACATTATGTCATTAAGGGGTCCAAAAGTGGTGACGATATGCATGAAAACAGGTGTCAAGGTTGTGAATCCAATCACTATAATACAGTACAGGTACAGCATTTCTCCATTTTCATTTTGGAGATTTCTTTCAAAAGCTGTTTCCTCAGTTGTCAGATTCTAGAACGTGAACACGACCTATTGGCACACATCGCCGGAGTTGGTACGTTTTACTGAAAGTTGAATAATTCTGCAAGAACCTAAAAACTAAGATTATATTGTGAGACAGAGCTGGCATTAAGGTTCCAGCCTAAATGAAACCTCGGGCTCTAAAATGCATTGTAAATGAACAGCAGAAGGGTGACAGGCTGGGTAAGCAGTAAAAGCCATAAAAAAACATCTGAGGCACTCTGCGGAAGAAAAATATAAAAGTCCTTTATTAAAGCATGGGCAAAAGGTCTAAAACATTCATGTACTGAAGAGATCACTTCTACATTAGAATTTTTGCACTGTGGCCCTACACACTGTAACAAAAAGCTTGGACACTCCTGGGCTGAGCAACATAAGCTAAAATAAGATAAGTTTGGACTTTATTGATCTACATCCATCCTTTTTCTTCCACTTGTCCAAATCACATTGCACCAGCCCCTTATGGCTCCTCCTGCAGGTGGTGGGTCCAGGAGGGGACGGCCTCATGGTTCTGACCGGGCCTGTTGGTCTCTCTTAAGGGGCTTCTGAAGCTCTCTTTGTCTGACCCGTCACCTACGACCTGTTTGCCCTGAGAGACCCTACCAGGGGCACGAAGCCCCCGACAACAGGGCCCCCATGATCATTCGGGTGCTCAGACCCCTCCACCACGTTAAGGTGGCGGTTCCAGGAGGGGTTTATTGATCTCACAATGGAGAAATTTACTTGTTCCGTCAGCTCTAAAACACTCAGGGGGTGCAAATTGCAAAATAGACAGGAAAATGTGCAAAGTAATGCTATCTAGAGGAATCTTTTATACAATGAATAGAAATCATTGAAGGGCAAATATATATTTTATATTACATTATATTATTACCCCTCCTGGAACTGCCACCTTAACGTGGTGGAGAGGTTTGAGTACCCGAATGATCCTGGGGGCTCTGTTGTCGGGGGCTTCGTGCCCCTGGTGGGGTCTCCCATGACAATGATGTTCAGAAGCCCCTTACGAGAGACCAACAGGCCCGGTCAGAAGAACCGTGAGGCCGTCCTCCCGTGGACACACCACCTGCAGGAGGAGCCATAAAGGGCTGGTGCAATGTGATGGTACCTGGTTTGGAGTTTTTGTTTTGATCTATCTTGTCATATCGCTCTGCCTACTAGGCGGATGGAATCAAGGTGTATTTTTAATATATTCTATTCTGATTCTTATTCTTTAAACTGTATGATTTACCCTTTGTCCAAAAAATACAGTTGTTGGAATTCGGGGGGAAAAAGTGTTGTTGAGGTTACCCGTGTATCCACTGGCACAGGTAATAATTTGAGTTCAGTAGTGAAATCCATTGTGCTGCTTTTAAACTTGTTTCACTTAGACATTGAAGAGTTTACGAAGGACTGCTGAGACACACATTTGCTATTGTTTTAACCAGAGCATGAGCCGTGTTTTGTGAAAATCCTTTTGTTTTTTCCAGAACAAACTGAACAGCGGCGTCATGGAAAACGTAAAGATGAAGTTCCGACAGTATCAGGAGGCGAAGGAGCGAGCACTAGAGGAGAGCGAGCGACTGGAGAGAGAACTGAAGGCCGAGAGGAGCAAAAGGGCCGAGGTAAACACTACAGCACACACAGGCTACTCGAGAGATATTGGCACCCTGGGAAGTAGGAGAAAAGAATCATGCTGAAAAAAAACATTGCTGTTTACTCTACAATTCAAAAATGGCTCCAAACTATGTTCCGACCCTCACCTCATGACCGAGGGAGTGGAGCTGCAGGGGATGCGATGGGTCTGGGTGAATTGGAACACCACTTACTCTGATAACGTGGATTCCTCTGAAGAGCTTTAGGAGGTGTGCTTGGATGGGGACGTCTGGGCATCTCTGCTCAGACTGCTGCCTCCACGACCCAGCCCTGGATGAAGCAGAAGAAGATGGATGCATGTTATGTTTCCTGTTCTTTTGTCTTTACAGGTGGAGGAGGAAGCTGCGGTCCTCACCAGGACTCTGCAGGACACAGAGGACAAACTGGACGCAGTTAGTCAGCGCCTGGAGACTGTTTCCCTTAAACTGTCTGAGGTGGAGAAGGTGGCCGACGAGAACGAGAGGTAACGAGAGCGAGGAGTGCGAGATACAGCACGTCCATCACATGACCCATTACTACAGCCATGCACACGTGCACAGATCTACATAGAACTATTACTACAGCCATGTACATGAGCACAGATCTACATAGAACTATTACTACAGCCATGTACACGGGCACACGGGCACAGATCTACATAGAACTATTACTACAGCCATGTACATGGGCACAGATCTACATAGAACTATTACTACAGCCATGTACATGAGCACAGATCTACATAGAACTATTACTACAGCCATGTACACGGGCACACGGGCACAGATCTACATAGAACTATTACTACAGCCATGCACACGGGCACAGATCTACATAGAACTATTACTACAGCCATGTACATGGACACAGATCTACATAGAACTATTACTACAGCCATGTACATGGACACAGATCTACATAGAACTATTACTACAGCCATGTACATGGACACAGATCTACATAGAACTATTACTACAGCCATGCACACGGGCACAGATCTACATAGAACTATTACTACAGCCATGTACATGAGCACAGATCTACATAGAACTATTACTACAGCCATGCACACGTGCACAGATCTACATAGAACTATTACTACAGCCATGTACATGGACACAGATCTACATAGAACTATTACTACAGCCATGCACACGTGCACAGATCTACATAGAACTATTACTACAGCCATGCACACGGGCACAGATCTACATAGAACTATTACTACAGCCATGTACATGGACACAGATCTACATAGAACTATTACTACAGCCATGCACACGGGCACAGATCTACATAGAACTATTACTACAGCCATGTACACGTGCACACGGGCACAGATCTACATAGAACTATTACTACAGCCATGCACACGGGCACAGATCTACATAGAACTATTACTACAGCCATGTACATGGGCACAGATCTACATAGAACTATTACTACAGCCATGTACATGAGCACAGATCTACATAGAACTATTACTACAGCCATGTACATGGACACAGATCTACATAGAACTATTACTACAGCCATGTACATGAGCACAGATCTACATAGAACTATTACTACAGCCATGTACATGGACACAGATCTACATAGAACTATTACTACAGCCATGTACATGAGCACAGATCTACATAGAACTATTACTACAGCCATGTACATGAGCGCAGATCTACATAGAACTATTACTACAGCCATGTACACGTGCACAGATCTACATAGAACTATTACTACAGCCATGTACACGGGCACAGATCTACATAGAACTATTACTACAGCCATGTACATGGGCACAGATCTACATAGAACTATTACTACAGCCATGTACACGGGCACAGATCTACATAGAACTATTACTACAGCCATGTACATGGGCACAGATCTACATAGAACTATTACTACAGCCATGTACATGGGCACAGATCTACATAGAACTATTACTACAGCCATGTACATGGACACAGATCTACATAGAACTATTACTACAGCCATGTACATGAGCACAGATCTACATAGAACTATTACTACAGCCATGTACATGAGCACAGATCTACATAGAACTATTACTACAGGCATGTACACGGGCACAGTTGCACATCACCATAGACTCAGTCAGCAACAAATTTCTGCCATTTTCTGGCGGAATCTGAACACACTTGCATAAAGTCTATACTGTATAGATATATATTAGAATATTAAAGGGATTGTCCAGTGGATGTGAAAAAAAACAACACATGGCAGGCAATTTCCGAGATTTGTGCCCATTTTTGAAATTTTGCTTGGTGATAGGTATGGACAGGCAAGTTGAGATCGCCCCCTAGAGGCTGCTTGCACAAAATCCAGCATAGCCACTGAAAATAAAAAGTGAATAATAAACTGCGGCTCCCGTTTACCCTGGGACCATGTGTAAAACCACTTTCCAAATCTAATATCTTGTCTTATCTACTACCTTTATAGATTCCATCTATTCCCTTCCATCTATAAAGCCAATTTTGTTTTTCAAGGTCATTTTCATGTCATTGGATTTGCAGATCTACAGAATTTTATAAATCAAAGTAATTTAAGTTCAAACAATTGGCAAAAAGTAATGAGTTGAAAGTGTCTAGAATACTGAATAGAATTTGAGAAGTGAATTACATTGTTATTCCGTTCAGGTTTCAATTTAAACTTTTTTTGAGCAGATGAGCAGTGATCTGAGGCACTCTGACTTTTTTCCCTCTGCTCATCAAGTTTTTTACCTGATCTCTGAAGAGCACCTGCGCCTTACGTTTTTCTACTTAAACTTTTTTTTATTACTAACTCAATTCAAACTCAAAAATACAAAATTCAGTATTCCTGGTGGCAGGGATTTCATCCTATATTATCAATGGAATTTGGGACAAAAAAATGTCTGTAACATGCACTTGCTTGAAGATGCATTGCTCCATATACTGGAGGTTCAAGTATGCAATGAGTACTGCCAAGGAAGCTGTGGGCCTCAAGAATCAATGGACATGTGGGAGAGAAGACTGATAATATGCTGCTTTGTTCGAGGTCAACTGGTGGGTGATTGGCCACTAACTCTGAATGGCTGCACTGACTTGTGCCGATGGCTCTTTGCTTTTGGACACAAACTTTGCCCGTTGGATGCCTCTCTTCTTGAAAGACATGACAAGTTTGCCAGAGACCCAACCGAGTGTCCAAGAAGCATTTGTTGAGGGAAGGTTTGTTGTGCAACGCAGTGACAAGAAGTTCTTCCTCATCATGGCACTTGATCAGGAAACATAGCATCAAATTCCTGAAGTTCAGCAAGAGGATAAAGAGCTCGCCAAACCTGAAGTGCAGAGGGTCATGGAGGAATTTGACAATACCAGTCTTTCTGCATCAAACAAACATCAGCTTGAAACATCCAGAATCCTCCATTGCTGAACAGAATACACAGATGCACTTGCTACCATTCATGGACAGCCAGATGACAAAATGCCAAAAAAAACACTACAAGACTAGAGGATTTTTGGGATGCAAGTCTCAAATTACAGACTCATGGACAGGACAACTTCAAGGTCAGCAAGCCGGAGTTTCATCCAGATACCTGTATGAAAAGGGGCTAACAGGCTGAAGGATCTGTTTCACCTCCTCAGTGAGCGACTGAATGTGAAGTGCAAACCCTGTCAATGAAGCAAGGACGTTGATCCTGCTTCCTAACATATATTCATTCACAGCTAAATCTTGCACATTTTGTAAAGCCACTTTTCTTGGGGAACAGGGACGGCATGGTGTGCAAGAATGGGAAAGGTGTCCAACACATGGGACTAAAACTCACTCATCTTTTTTTGTTTCAAATTCCTTTGAAAACGAAATTTGACCGTGAAGATTACTTTAAAAAATAAAATTGGTCCCATAAATGTAATCCTTTCCCCCCACAACATTTGAAAAGTGGTTTAACACATGATCCTTGAGCAAATAGGAACCGCAGTTTCGTATTCACTTTCTATTGGCGGTGGAAACGCAGGATTTTGTGCAAGCAGCCCAAATAATAACTGTGCTGTATAAAGTCAAAGATTCTCTCAATAAGAATGCATTGTTTTTGTTGTATAACTCATTGATTGTTCCATATCTGACCTATTGCATGCAAGTGTGGGGAAGTGCCTGCAAAACATACATTAATCCAATTTTTCTGTTACAGAAAAGAGCGATTAGAGTCGCCAGTGGAAGTGGATACAGAAACCAGACCAATCGTTTATTCATACAACTAAAACCTTTTATAAACCATGTATAAAGCTCATCTGGAAAGTTTACCAAATAATTTACAAAACAGATTCAACAAGACAAAAAGCAGATATGAACTAAAAGGTACTGAGATTTTTACAAAACCCAGGTTTCAATCAGCAGCAAAGGAAAGATGTTTCTCAATCAAAGGAGTCACTCTGTGGAACAGTCTTGATTGTAAAGTGAAAAAATCTAATTCCATTGATGTGTTTAAGAAGTATGTAAAATTATCAATGTTACAAAAATATGACACTGCGGAGTAGCAGATCAACTTTATGTATTTTGTGTTTTGATGTCTTGGACAAAAAAAAAGATTAGGGTCAGACATAAGTTTTTACTTCTTTCTGCTCCTTTTCATTCATGCTAAATGCTGTTGTTTTTTAAATGAATGAAATAAATTAAAAAATGAAATGAAATGAAGCAGCCTCTAGGGGCAATCTCAACTTACGTGTCCATACCTATCGCCATGCTGGTCACAAAGTGCACGATTCTGCCTAATTTTGCCAAATTCCTCCCCCACTATTGGAGTTAGCGACAGTACAGCACACAGTAAAGGTTAGCATAATGGTTAGCTTTCTGTTATCTGTGCACAAACATACACCACTCCTTATCCTCACTGTGACTCCTCCGCTCCTCAGGACGAAGAAGGCACGTCAGAACCGGACTCTTCAGGATGAGGAGCGACTGGAGAGGCTCGATCATCAGCTCGGGGAGGCGCAGAGGATCGACCAAGAGGCAAACTCCAAATACACTGAGGTACATGTCTTAGATGTGTATTTCTGATTTGTATCGGGTCTAAAATGGCAGCTCTGGAGTTCTTTTGTGTTGAATTGGGTTCTAAGGCTGGGGGATTCATGTATAACGTATGTGATGTTTGTTTGCACAGCGTCAGCGTAAACTGCAGCTGGTGGAGAAAGAGCTGGAACAAGCCGAGGAGCGAGCCGAGCATGCAGAGCAGTGAGTCTCCTACCTCCGAAAGTCCTACAACTACTCACGAAAGCCTGAGACAAACTTGAGGATTTCAAAACCTTTTGCCATTTTAAAACATCATACCAAGTGAACAAACCGCAGCTGTAAGGACATTTTTTAAAGATTTTGCGTCATACATACACACGGGATGCCCCAAAAGAGCCCCGTGATCACATGTGAAACCAGGACCCTAAGTTGACCCTGGCTGCGACCCGACAAATGGTCATAACACAATCGCACTGACGCCACACGCATGGGACAGTCAGGGGAACAGTCAGGTCAGGCTCAAAAATGGGATAAAACTGTGTCCCCGACTTTAGCCCTGCCTAAAACTATTCCCTTATTATTACTTATTGATCACAACAACTCCTACCACTAGCCTTCGCCTGAAACTTTTACAAGACACGATTTCCATTTCTCTTAGTTTAGTTTCTTTATTTTTTGGTTGGGACAGTGTCACTATTTGTGTCTTCTTCTCTCCTTGTCACGTTGTCTCCTCTCTCCTTGCTTCCTTGTATTCTCTCTCCTGGTTTCCCCGCTCTATTTGTTTCCTCTCTCCTTGCCTCCTTGTCTCCTCACGTTGTCTCCTATCTCCTTTCACCTTGTCACCTTGTCACCTTGTCTCCTCTCTCCTTGTCTCCTTTCACCTTGTCTCCTCTCTCCTTGACTCCTCTCTGCTTGTCTCCTCTCTCCTTTCACCTTGTCTCCTCTCTCCTTGTCACCTTGTCACCTTGTCTCCTCTCTCCTTGTCTCCTTTCACCTTGTCTCCTCTCTCCTTGACTCCTCTCTGCTTGTCTCCTCTCTCCTTTCACCTTGTCTCCTCTCTCCTTGTCTCCTTTCACCTTGTCTCCTCTCTCCTTGTCACCTTGTCACCTTGTCTCCTCTCTCCTTGTCTCCTTTCACCTTGTCTCCTCTCTCCTTGACTCCTCTGCTTGTCTCCTCTCTCCTTTCACCTTGTCTCCTCTCTCCTTTCACCTTGTCTCCTCTCTCCTTTCACCTTGTCTCCTCTCTCCTTTCACCTTGTCCTCTCTCCTCTCTCCTTTCACCTTGTCTCCTCTCTTCTTGTCTCCTCTCTCCTTTCACCTTGTCCTCTCTCCTCTCTCCTTTCACCTTGTCCTCTCTCCTCTCTCCTTTCACCTTGTCCTCTCTCCTCTCTCCTTTCACCTTGTCCTCTCTCCTTTCACCTTGTCTCCTCTCTCCTTTCACCTTGTCTCCTCTCTCCTTGTCTCCTCTCTCCTTTCACCTTGTCCTCTCTCCTCTCTCCTTTCACCTTGTCCTCTCTCCTTTCACCTTGTCTCCTCTCTCCTTTCACCTTGTCTCCTTTCACCTTGTCTCCTCTCTCCTTTCACCTTGTCTCCTCTCTCCTTTCACCTTGTCTCCTCTCTCCTTTCACCTTGTCTCCTCTCTCCTTTCACCTTGTCTCCTCTCTCCTTGACTCCTCTCTGCTTGTCTCCTCTCCTTTCACCTTGTCCTCTCTCCTCTCCTTTCACCTTGTCCTCTCTCCTCTCTCCTTTCACCTTGTCCTCTCTCCTTTCACCTTGTCTCCTCTCTCCTTGACTCCTCTCTGCTTGTCTCCTCTCTCCTTTCACCTTGTCTCCTCTCTCCTTGTCTCCTTTCGCCTTGTCTCCTCTCTCCTTTCACCTTGTCTCCTCTTCTTGTCTCCTCTCTCTTTTTCAGAAAGATGAGGAGTCTTGAGGATCAGCTCAGAGTTCTGGACCAGTCGCTGAAAAGTCAACAGGCCTCAGTGGAGAAGGTGTTTACTCAGTTACTACTATTACTACTAATGATACTACTAATAGTAGTACTTGCCCTTATGCTGTAGTACTTGTGTTTTTACAGTTTTCACTCAGTGATAATTTGGACGAGAACTTAAGAAGAGTCAAAGACAAAGTACAACAGGTTTGTCTTGACCAAGTCCTGGTTTAGTCCTAGTTTATTCCTGGTTCAGGGACATGCTTTTTGGTTGGTTTCAATGGTGTTCTGTTTACAGGCCGAGTTCAGAGCTGAGGACTCTGAGAGAAAAAGGGTTAACCTTGAACTCACAATGGACCGACTCGAAGGTACAGGCTCTACTCCTGGTTTAAACTTGTTTTCATCTGGTTCACATCTGGTTTTGCTTCGTTTATGTTGCAGAGAAACTGTCAGAGGCTCGACAAGAAAATGTGCAACTTCACACCAAACTGAACCAAACTCTGGAGGAAATCAACAACCTTTGAGCCAGAGATTGGACCATGAACCAGACCAGAGACCAGACTGGGACTTTGTTTAGCCTGGATTTGAACATTCAGGGCCCAATACTACAAAGCTGGTTGAACTGATCCTGGAAAGGTTTTCTACGGAAGGACACATGCACACGCGAGCGTCTCTAGCCTGGCCGGCCTGCCACATTTTATTGTCAAGTTTTATGCAACACTTGTGTGCTCGAGAAATAAGCCGTTTCACGCAGTCATCTACAATCTGCCTGGGTTAACCCTTACTTTGCTAACCAAACCGCCTCGTCCAGCTTTGTAGTATGGGGTCCAGGTCTGGACTCTTCCGTAAACATTCCTGCTGATTTTGGGGCCAAATTTTGAAGGAAAAATGTTCTTTTTAAAAGAAAATTCCATTTCCAGCCAATCGCAAGTTGTTTGTGCTTATAATGTTACTGCTGTCTCAAGTTCAACATAAATAAATAAAAAACAAAAGGTGATTTCTTGGTTAACAGCAGTTTTACCATAGTTTTATGTTTCTCTTGCCATCAGTTATGTTTGTCATGGCCGGGGATAGTCGTTCTCTAGGGTTTCGTTTTATTGTCAAGTCTCCAAACCTATAACACAGTTGAGAGAGAGAGAAAACCTGCTTACACCCACTTACACCCGCTTACACCCGCATCGGTTTTACACATTACAACGCGCTGCTCATCTAAAACTTTAGATAGGAGCCGTTGACGTGGGTTAGTTACGGTTGTCCACCTTGTCAAATTTTAATTAAAAGTTAAAAACAAAGGGGTTGGCAGACATCCCCATGAATAATAAATATCCATTGGCATAGCAAGGGTACCAAGGGGCCCCAAGCGAGAATGTCGGATGAGGGGCCTCTGGTGGCCGCTTGGTGTACTGCGCACTGGGAGAGAGGACGTTATTTGTGCAAGAGCGGGACACCTGATAACTCCCATAATGCAGTTCTCTGCATTCGTTTTCCTCAGAACAGAAGGCTGAGGTTCTTTTAAGTCATGAAGAGTTACAATAAACTGGTTTCCCTATTAGAAATCTAATCTGGTGGAGACATGAGTAAAAAAATCTGTTTTAAACGTGTTTCTGAGCTGCATGTGACTGACTGTCCTCAAATATGCACAATGCTTTGTGTCATTGTACCTTTTAGCAGGGCCGTAATGATGAAGGGGGCCCACTGGGCATTTGCTGAGAGGCTCCAATTTGAAAGGGGCCCAGAAATATTATTCTTCAACGCCAGTAAATAGACCAGCTAAAATTATTATTTATGATCTAAAATGCACCAGATTGCAATCATATCTGATTTCAGAGTGCCCTCCCACAGTTTCAATAGGTTCTGATGGTCATGTGGGATGGTACCAAACCCCCTCTGATCCATTATGCAGCTCCTGATGTGCTCAGTCATGTAAATCGTATACTTGTTTTTGGCTTATAATTTAATGTGATTACGAGACACTATCGCCATGAAAAAGGCCACCCAGCTCGGGACCGACCAATGTTTCACTCCAAAGTTTGGTGAAAAGTTGGCAGCCCTGCAAGTGTTGTTAATGTGAAAAATAACTCGTCACATTCCCGAACTCTATTGCTCCCTGAAAGTTAGCCTATATAAAAGGGTGCGTATAAATTCTTTGGAAAGTTAAAGGGATATTTCAGGATTGTTGACATAGGGCCTTTGTAATTCATGCAGTTCTTAAGTTTGAAGAGTTTCGTGGCGCTAGGCTAATGCAAGGCTAGCGCATTTCTACGACGTCAGCTAGCCTGCATTAAAAACAGTATTTATCAAACACCAATGGAGTCAAGCTAAAAATCGGCTCTGTACAGATGTTTCTTCACAACAAATTGCTCAGTAGAAGCAAAAAACGGCACTCATAGTAGTATAGTATATATAGTATATATCATTTGCTCCTCTCCATGTCCCTGTATCTTTAGTAGAGAAACAAATCATAATTCAGCATTTGTTTAAATAATCGTGGTGAACTAGGAGAAAGTTAAATTTCTCTCGTTCTCTTTATTTGTTTTTCCCCTCTGGCTGCTTCGAGCATGACCAGTTGACTCTGTGAATAACTTCAAAGCCGCCCAAGAAGTGACTTCCTGTTTCGATCCAGCACGCCAAAATATAAGCACCATCTCATTCATTGGTTCAGCAGTCCATGAGTTCAACTTTCTTTCTGCCAAACTATTAACAGACAATAGTGCTAGAAAAGCAAAAAACACACACATCCAGTCACAATTAGTGTGCAGGATCAAAGTAGAACACAAGGATGAGAAAAAAGTGTCCGGACACTTTTTTCTCAAACTATTAACAGACAAAACACTTAAAATGTGTGTATTTAATTATATTCTTGTAATGTTGCAAGTACCTGCTGAACTAATGAATGAGACAAGCTGTGTGCTTTTATTTTGGTGTGCTGGATCGAAACAGGAAGTCACTTCTTGGGCGGCGTTGTTATGATTTGAAGTTATGCACAGTCAATTATGAATAGATTAGGGAAATTCCACAGTTACCATGGAGCTAGGCCATCTTTGCAGCTGTTAGCATACATTTCCACTGACTAACATTTGCTAAAAACAGAATAAACAGTGGAGAAAAAGCCGTGGAATAATTGCTAGGTTACATCGAACACACTGTGGTGTCCAAGTCAGCGCCATGGAGCATCGGTGGAGAGATGATGTAACTGCATCACTATTGGGGGCCCCAGGCAACTGCCTGCCTTGCCTAATGGCAAGTATCAAGTCATATAATCTCGGAGTCACAGGGAAGTCCATCTGTCTTTAACAGACTATAATTTCACTAATATAAGTTCTATGAAATAGTACTTCGTTTTGTTTCTTGTTTTTTTTAACCGAAACAAACCATGTAGGGTCCACCAGTCATTTTTTTTTTTTTTTTCAGCTTTAAATATTTGTAATTTCTTTAGTGTTGTAGACTAAGACCAGGGATACATGTTAAAATCAAAACGTAACAACATTACACTTTTATATTTTCTGCGTTGGATGTCCTGTCGCGGACTGATGACGTCACATGACTCCGACATCAGCTTACGGAGGATTTGGTGTTTTCCTGCGCAGCTTCGCTTCTGGTCAAAACAAAGTGTTTAAACAAAACCCACGGTCTGTTCGTGAGGCCAAACCGAGCCGTGCTGATCCACGACAGTCTCCCGTGAGCCGAACCAGCCCTGAGAGAGCTGAGCGGCGCCGTTTGTGTCAAAACTTCGTACTTAGCTTTTAGCCCTTAGCTTTAGCGCTAGCCTCCGCTCCCCTCGGCCGCGGCAGGGGCGCTCGGAGCGGCATGGATCCCGGTGGAGGACCTTCTGGGCCGGGGCACGGGCTCAGCAACGTCCCGGCCTTTCTCACGAAGCTGTGGACCCTGGTGGAGGACCCACAGACGGACGAGCTCATCCGCTGGAGCCCGGTAAGAGAGCAGTCCCTTCGAACCAAGACCACATAGGCCAACACTGCATAACGGTATGACAATCCGAGGTGTGTGGAGAAGCCAAAATATAGACCTGAATGAGAGTAACATTCCTCGGGTACGTGCAGGTTTGATTTTACCTCTTGGAGTCGTCTCATCCCACATCATTACTAATATTACTTCTACTAATGTAAGGATATTTTTATGTAGCAGTACTTACTTGCTTGAGCATTAGGGGAGAGTGGTTAGTGTTGGGTATCCCAGTGTTTTAGAGCTAATAAGAGAGAGAGACCAGGCTAAACTGAGAGGTCGTGGAGTGTGATGTCATTTACTGTTTATGGATGCTAGACGGCAGCTGCCTTAAAGGTGAGTAAACCAGAGCAGAACTAAGACACAGGAACTTTTGTAAACGTTTGGTTGTCAAGTGAGGGACGGGAGCTTGACTTTCATTTACCATTTCAAGGATGAACGGTCATAATGTGAACTTTGACTAAGTAGATGGATATCTTGACTCGATGACTAAATGCCATGTGTTGTTTGGCTGGAGGGGGAACAAATCTAAAAGAAGTGGAGTGGTGGATGGTCTGTGATTTTGGATCTTGTGTTTTGTTCGCTGATCCAGTTTGTTTTGTTGTTTTTGTTTAAGTGATTAACTAGGCAAGGCAAGTTTATTTGTGGAGCACAATTCAAACACAAGGCAATTCAAAGTGCTTCACAGTTGCATGAAGTTACAAGAAAACCGATAAAATCAATAGAACATCAACATAAAATTGATCAATTACAGTAAAAGGCAGGAGTGCAGGTAAAATACTTTCAGTCATATGCACGGGCAAAAAGAAGTGTTTCAGCCTGGATTTGCACATAGTCAGAGTCGAGGCCTGTCTCACATCCTCATGAAGACTGTTCCAGGTTTTAGCTGCATGAAACTGAAACCACAGCCACAGCGTTTATTACTGACTCTGGGAACCACCAGGAGACCCCTCCCTGAAGTTCTCAGGGCCCTTGTAGGAAGCAGAGCTGTTTTAAATTCTATTCTGAGTGACAGGAAGCCAGTGCAGAGACCGGAGCACTGGACTAATATGGTCGTATTTCCTGGTTCTTGTCAGAACTTGAGCAGCAGAGTTCTGGATGTACTGCAGCTACTACTCATTCCTTTGGCAGATTTTACAACTTCGCAAGTGAGAATTGCTCAGTTTAGGGTAATTCATTTTAATTCATCAAGAGATGATTTTTATTGCAGTGTAGGATTTATTTAATCCAGAGACTGTTCTCATGATGGAACACCCTTTTATCTGTAGGAGGTACTGACAGGTCTGCTCCATCTGTTATGTTTCCTGTAGAGCTTTTTTTCAATGTGATGAACATGTTTCAACATTCTACCTTTTTCCAAATAAAGAATACAAATTCTATGATATCATTCTGTCATACATAAATCTTAGTGTGTTAATGGCAATAATTAAAACGGGTATTATTTTGTTTCTATTGAATCTTCAAGCTTCATGATTTAGAGTCATCTATTCATGGTTCGGGAGAGTCTGCAGACTCAGTATCTTGGCAAAATATTGAAAGCCTGAAGTTGACAGCAACTCTAAAAACTGTCTTGTGTGAGCTCCCCCCACACTCGTACGAGTTACATTTTTGCCTACTCTATCCACCTGTTGTAAGTGAAGGTAGTGCTTTGTAGGTACTACAAAGTAGTGCTTGAAAGTAAAGCTTAAAGTGTTTGCTGTGGTCCAGATTGCACATGCTCTGCTACAAGCTCTTCGATCTCCAGGTGTGCCCTTCCTCGGAGCAGCCGAGGCGGCAGGTGAGGGAGCTGGCCCCCGCCTACTGTCTTGGGCGCACACAGAACCACGTTGCAAAAATTCTTGCTCTGATTTTATCATTCAAACAGAAACATCAGGTTATAACTACCAGTGCTGAAACCTTCGAGACTTTTGCATATGTCCCAAGGTTTCACTCACCACATATCTGTGTCAGATGCCCTCCCGCCTCCCGTTTGTCCTGTGTGTCAGATGCCCTTCCGATGTATAGTGGGATGATTTACCCTGTGTTTTTTGTTCTCTTTCAGGGCGGCACTAGTTTCCACGTCTTTGATCAGGGACGTTTTTCAAAAGAAGTTCTGCCCAAGTTTTTCAAGCACAACAACATGGCGTCGTTCATACGACAGCTCAACATGTGTGAGTATTACAGAAATACTTCAGTGTTACAGTACGTCAACTGCACTGCACAGAAATATGAAAATGTAGATGTCATCTTAAAGAGGACACCTAACTTAAAGATGTCATCTTAAAGAGTACACCTAACCCTATTTGTAGGACTAGGGATCGGACGATGATGAAATTTGGGGTCACGATTAACTTGGCCAAAATAATTGCTTTTAATGATATCACAATATTTGCCTGTGGTTTAAAAAAAGTCACTGAAACTGCAGAAATGAGGGGGGTTGGGCAGTTATATTCCTCTTCATTGTCTGCTGTAAATGTCATACTGAGTGAGACATAAAGTATTTAAAGGTACACTGTGTAACATTTTGGACTATACTGTTGTCACCAATCCAAAACCGATGACCATTGGACCGGTGGTTGACGTTAACCGATCAAAGCTTGTTGTCGGTTGTCTGTGAAAAAAAAAATCGCAATTATAGACAGTGGACTAAACGCTACTACAGTAAGATCTTTTTGTGTGAAGTCAACAAATTATCCCTCAGACCCTCCCTCACAATCAATTTTTCATACTTGTACTTAAGAAACCAATTAAAACATTTGGTGCGAGGTCACCGCGTTTGGGTTAAACAGGTTAAACACTCGAGGTTAGAAAGCCAGGGCAGACGTCAGGAGGATGAGGCGTGCAAAGACGAGTAGTGTGTGGGACCGAGTAGTGTGGGGGCGTTGCAGTCTATTAGGCAACACTCCGCATAAGATGCGCTTAGATGAGGTGATGATGGTCAGGTCATCATCTTTATTATTGTTAACACTGCCTCAAACTAAAGCAGCGTCTCGTCGGAGCAGTCTTTTCTTAAATGAGCCGCGGCAATGTTTCAAATGAGCTTCTAAGTTCTAACGCTAGACAAGCGCCTTCATTTTCAACGCGATCACCTTGTGTATCAGAGATTTGGTACGTCACGGACTGGTGGTTGGGGGACTGCTTCTGCGGATTTTTTTTTTCAAAGTGATGTGACTGGAAGGGGGTGCCGGGGCAGTGTGTGTGTGAGCGGGAGGCAGAGCCGTAGAGAGATGCGACAGAGTTAGTTGCAGAATTGCAGGCGCGGAGTAGTGTATTAGTGTAGTATAGGGATGAAACTGCGTTGTTTTTTTTCCGATACCAAGTACTTTAACGATACCTGCTTTTCGGTTCCGGTGCCTTAACGGTACTTTTTTCGATACCTATGTTATTTTAATTCAATAAAAATAACGTGTATAAAAAAGTATAGTTCGCTATAGCTTACATCTATAAAATATATCCTTGCTTCGCTCCATTTGCACTGAAGCCACTCAGTATCTCCTCGCGTTCATGTTGCTTTTTTAAGACTCACTGTGTCAGATATTGACGTCTGGAGGGGAAAAAAAACGAAAGTTGGCACCGAAAGAATTAAAAATGTTCGATACCGCCCCCGACCGGAGCTTTTCGGTCGGTTCCAAGTAGGAACCGTTTAACGGTTCCCATCCCTAGTGTAGTATATTTTAAACTATGTGGTTAACCAGTTTCAAGTGGCTAATGAGGCTCTGTGGTTGGTCACGAAATGTTCGCTATCCCTAATTCAGGCGCAGGCAACAGCAAATGGTAAATTATGGATACCAGCAAAATAGCTGTTATGGTCAATATTGCATTTTCTAACCAACCAAGAGTGAGACAAAGATGTGTGTGACATTATCACTGTACACGCAAAAAGCAAAATACAATAAAAGTGCATTATGTATGACTAATGTAAACTAAATACATTGGCATAGTTGGTCCTCTGTCCTCAAATGGTTTGTGTATTTGACAGATGGGTTCAGGAAGGTGGTGCACCTGGAGCAGGGGGGGCTGGTGAAGCCTGAACGAGACGACACAGAATTCCAACATCCGTTTTTCATCAAAGGACAAGAGCATCTGCTGGAGAACATCAAGAGGAAGGTCACTGCAGTGAGTGCTACTACTGCAATACTACTACAACTCTTGTTACTACTACTTGTAATCAAACCTATGTTTATTTCTGGGGGCTCTGTTGTCGTTCAGTATTTTCTGTTGCATTCAGGGATATATTGTCTGTTGAATTCACAAGCATCTATTACCCCAGTATCTTCTGTGGTGCATTCAGGTGCCCTCGGTGCGGCAGGAAGAGGTGAAAACAGCCGATGAAGTCAACCGAATCCTGACGGACGTTCAAGTGATGAAGGGAAAACAGGAGACCATCGACTCGCGCATCCACGCCATGAAACAGTGAGTTTCACTCATAGACCGTATATTCATGGACTGTGGCTTCCCCTCTAGCGTTCAACGTGGGCTAACTGATGCTTGTTCATGCTAGCACCCCTAACAGCTAGCATGAAGGGGAAGTTATTCAAGACAAACTTGTAGACATCATAATGGCAAACCTGTGTTTAATGGAAAGTTTCAATGGAAAGTCCATTAGAAACAAAGAAAACAGCAGAGCCTCCACTTCCTTAGGGCGTCAGGAAGAATGAGTTAGTCCACGGATATACAGTTTCACTATAATAATGTAATACCACTATATCTACCAACCCCACCCACAGAGAGCGCCCCCTGTGGACAGTAGTCTGATTGTATTGTGTCACAGGGAGAACGCGGCCTTGTGGAGGGAGGTGGCAACACTGCGGCAGAAGCACTCCCAGCAGCAGAAAGTCGTCAACAAGGTGCTGATTATCTGTTTACAAATGCAGTACAGTTACTGCAGGCTCAGTATTAACCGTACCTGTACTGCAGTAATATATGCAGTACTGTTACTGTAGGCCCAGTATTCACTGTACCTGTCTCTACAGCTAATCCAGTTCTTGATTTCTCTGGTTCAAACCAATCGCCTCCTGGGCCTCAAGAGGAAAATGTAAGCTCTGACCTTAAAGACCTTTTTAGCTCTGGGTTAGTCCTGGATCTGACCTTTGTTCTGTCCTCAGGCCTCTGATGTTGAACGATGGGAACTCTGGTCACTCTTTGCCCAAATACAGCCGGCCGTTCAGTCTGGAGCACCTTCAGGTACTACCTGGCACTACTCACTACAACTACTACTACTACTACTACTACTGCTACTACTACTACTACTACTACTACTACTACTACTACTACTACTACTACTACTACTACTACTTTTCTTGTTACTACTACTGGTACTCAAAGCTTCAGAGAGAGTTTGGAGCATGAAAACATTTATTGTGAGCTACTGAATCTTTTCCTTGGATGGACTGGTGCTGCTAAACGAATCTTGGCTGTATAAGTTTTCGAAAGCTGCATGCATGTGTTTACAGAGCATGTGTGTGTCTACGGACACTTTCATGTCTGTAGACATCTGTATACAGACATGTACACAGATGTCTACATCTGTGTACATGTCTGTATTACAGATGAGTAATCGCCTACAATAATAATGCCGGCTTATGTTCTTATGTTTCCTGTCAAATAATATTTATTTGGGGAAATATAGGTTCTAGGGTTGTTAAAAAATGGTTTCCTCGATACTAAATCAATACTAAAAGTGGCATCAAAGCTAGATATTAATGTAAGCAGGTATCGATACTTTCTGTGTTTCTGTGCAAAAATAGGACATATATTTAAAATGGGACTTTTTTTTGCTGTTGCATTAAGAATAGAGTTTTATTTTCAGTATCGAAATCGAGTTAGAAATGTTAGTATTGTGACACTAGTAGACATGAATTGAAAAACTTGGACTGGACCAAAACAAAATGTTAGTCCAGTGACTCTACACTAAACTCTGTCTCCGTCTCCAGTCGAACCTGTTTCCCACAGACTCATCGGTCAGCTCTGGACCAATCATCTCCGACATCACTGATGTGGCCACGCCTATTCCTGATGATGTCATCAGTCAGTGGACTGAGCCCAGGTAACCACCGCCGGAACCTTCTGCAGTTCTTGGTGCTCTTTAAGTTGAGAAATAGGGACTGGGATACTCTGGGGGGAACTTTTTCAGATCCTACCTTGGGGTTAGTACTTTTTAGTCAGACCAGCAACTCTTGGGTGACGTGGTGATGTAG
Organism: Gobius niger; assembly: GCF_951799975.1. Classification (NCBI taxonomy): domain Eukaryota; kingdom Metazoa; phylum Chordata; class Actinopteri; order Gobiiformes; family Gobiidae; genus Gobius; species Gobius niger. The sequence goes on along the minus strand of NC_136865.1, from coordinate 3,568,204 downwards.
CAAGATACATTTGTAATGCAAGTACATGCATATGAATCACTGCATTGGGCAATCTTTTAAATATTAAAAACACACAACCCAGCTGCTAATATCAAGGTTTAGCCCAGGTTTTGTCTGTGACTCTGGAGACCTGAGAGAATTTCCCGTTTTGTTTGGTTGTTTATGGCCATTTCTTGTTTCTGACAGTGAGCCAGTGCCTGGAGTCAAAGCAGAGCCTGACATCGAGGTCGTCCTGCCACAAACGGAAACCCCCCTGTCACCGACCACTTTCATCAACTCTATCCTGGAGGACGACCCCCCCACAGCCAATCAGAGCCAGAGCTCACCCAACAAACAAACCATGTGCACAAACGGTGAGGAACCGCTTTGGACAGGCAGGAGAGAGGACGGAGGTACTAATCATTTATGTCTAACTCCCTCTGCAGTGATGGTCCCTTCCACCAGCCAAACAGAACCCATTGTCCAGTCTCCCTCTGGCCAATCAACAGCCAGCGCCACTGCAACTTCTTCTTTGCCGCAGGATAACTGTCAAACTGTGGCTCTCATCGACAGGTACTATCCAAGAACTGAACATGAACTAAACATACTTTTCATACAGAAAATGTACTGACGAAATTCAGGGACCGAGTTCTCAGTGTTAAAAAAAAATGCACAAATCATCTAGTCCCCAGATGATTTTGAGAAATACTGTTGCACAAAGATCAAATGCCTGTATAAGTACTTCAAAAATACCTTTTAGTTCCTTTGGTGTGTGAATGAGAGTGTGAATGGGTGACTGGTTCCTCACTGTAAAGCGCTTTGGCCTGATAAAGGTAGAAAAACGCTCTATAAGTTGAGTCCATTTGTCATTTTTGTAAAGGAACTATTGGATTGGCATTAAGCTCCATGCTGTAATTGTGTCCATTACACTCCAGGTCAAATGTAAACAGTGAGGGGGGTCATTCTCCTTCCATGGCCCAGTTCTGGGGAGAAGGCTCTGAACGCAGCCGATAGAGGGGTACGTGATCAGAGGAGCTCCACTTCTCCACAGGAAATGACATCACCTTAACAGGACAAGGCTTAAACTAATGTAAACTAGCCCTAATCCTAACCTTAAGGATAGTGAAGTTTACTAAAAGTGTTTTATTGAGAGTAATTTAAATAAATGTCACAGGGGGAAAAAAGTGGAGCTGACGTCATTTCCTGTGGAGGTGTGGAGCTCCACTGACCTCGACTGTCCAGAGAGTCTATGGATGCCCATTTCCACCATGTTTGAAAGAAATAAAAGCCCAACAGGAAGTCGAAATTACAAGATTTAATAAAGAGAAAAGAGTTCTTGTGTTTAAATCTCATACTATGAGTTTAAAACTTGTAATTACAAGTTTTTAAGATCCATGATCATAGACGGGGGTGTAACGGCGTCTATGGTGCTGTTTGCAAACAGTCAAACAGAAAAACCACTTCCTCCCACTTTCCTTTCGTCTCATAAACATAAACATAAAGAGCTGTCTTTAGCTTGTCATCGTTATGCCATCGTCATTAAGAAAAGGTGCATCAACGAAGTGATATTATTATAGTTGTTAGATATTGTATATTTTTAAGTATTGGCCATGAATTCTATTCTTAGGGCACTTTCATTCTTTTCTTTTGTGGAGCTCCTAAATCTGTCCCGCTTCAACCACAAACGTGAGCAGGGCAGAACAAGGTGAATAGAGTCGTTTTAGTAGAGAGTGGTCCTCAAGTTTTGGTCACTATGGGGGAGGCTTTGGTATGTGCTCAAAAACTATACTGCAATATATTGTTGCGGACTTCTTGACAGTATTGATTCGATTGAACTACATTTAACCATTATTGTTTGCTGAAAAACGCCTCGAAAGCTGTTCTTGCTGCGCAGTACACATTTTCACCTGCGATGGCAGCAACCTTGGAAGGAGAAGAAGAGAACAGGATGAAGACGGTAAAATGCTGCTTTCCCCGCTGGGCTATGTTAGCAGCCAAATTCATGAGAAAATACGAGAGCACGACAGATTTGAAAAGGACACACGGCAACGTCGCTACAAATCCATAACGACGAACGTCCGTGAGACTCGATGAACTAAAGACTGGGGGGAAAAAGACCCTGAATGCACTGACGACACATAAGATACTAAAAAAACTGTCCGAAGACCTTGGCAAGAGAGAAGCTAACAAAAGCAAGTAAGAGGATGAGCATCGTAGGAAGAAGTGGGATGTCAGGTGAGATTTGCTATAATAGATGACTGCTTCTGCTTGTTTAGGAAATGTAATGTTACTGTTGAAATGTTAATGATGATAGAATAGAAGTAGTACGAAATGATGACTTGTCCGATGAATACGACTTAAGGCTTACATCCATTTCATTTTGATTTCTGTAGAAGTTCCTGTGCAGGAGACGCCGTTGTGGAGGAGCCACGTTCAGAAGACGGACCTCCCTCCAAAGAACCTGAGCTCTGGCAGATCTGTTTGGACACAGGCAATTTCCCACCTCAAAGGCCAGGACTCATTTATGTTTCCAATTTATCAGGCAGAGGCTGGATTAAATTATGGAACCGAGAGGCACAATCTGGTATTTTAACGCTGTAGCCATCCAGCATAATAAAAAACAACATTTTAATATACTTATAAGGCTCTTTTTTTATGTGTTGGCATCGTCTCCGGGACTCTGTATTGGAAAACCCGTGTCATGAGTGCGTTTCGACTATTCTCGGCCCTCCATCCGAGCGAACCGTCCCACTGTACGTCATGTATGTGTTTTTTTTTCTGCAGGACGGAGCTCGTGGACCACGTGGACTCCATCGATTACGGTCTGGAGAACCTTCAGAACATGTTAAACTCTCAGACCTTCACCTTCGACACCTCGCCCATCCTGGAGGTACTTCTAAAACGTTCTCAATAGGGCGGCACTGGAAATCGCAGAAACTCTTCCACCGACCGGACCGAGATGGATGCATTTTTCTAGTTCAGTTTTAGTTCTAGTTTTCCTAAATTAGTTCTATTTTATTCTCATTTAGCTGAATAACAAATCACGGGGTGTTTGTATGAATTGAACATACCGAGATCAAATGGTTTAGGACAATAGTGCAATAATATCGTTATTGCACTACTGCACATGTTTTCAATATCATGCAGCCCAAATACACGAGGCTTCTGCTCAACAAGAGAACACTTTTGGTCTGATGTGATGGATTCGGGGGAACAGGCCTAAACATTTGCCGGAACACTCGCATTAAACACCATTATATCAGATCAAATCTTTGCCGGATCCAAATGAAGCACTGAACGATGCCAGTTATACTTTGTTTTGGTTTAGTTTAACTTCTGGTCTGACTCAGTTTCTCATCTCAGTTTTTCAGTTCTCCTGCCACAGACTTCGACCTCGACTGCCTCGACACGGTACGAAATACTATCACTGCTATGCTGACAAACAAAGACCAAGATGTTTGTGTGTAATTGATCATTTTGTGACCCAGTGGCCGTATGAGTGGTCAGCATGGCGCCATTACTTTCGAACACGGCGGTTTCTGCAACTTACCTAGAAACCACTGCCGTTCCAGTGATTGAGTCTGGTGACGGCCATTACTCACGGCCATTATGAATCACAAAACTCACCTACTGTCGATGTGTTTTTGGTCATTTACGGTCAGATTGTCATTGAGGGGACTACCACGTCCCGTGTAATAAACAAATCTCATTGCACTGGCTCGTTTCCGTTTTCTGACGCCGCCGACGAAGGCGTGGGTCCCAGACTGATGTCCCTCTGTATAAAAAAAATACAGGGGGACATCATTCTGATCAATTGTTTTGTCGGTTTTCCGATGGGAGAGTCCGTCGACAGTGAAAATCTACCAGAAACTCAAACAAATAAATAAAATGGGACCCTGGAGCCACTGATGGAAAGCAAAGGCGCCATACTAAAAGCTCATACTGCTGCTGGGTCACTACACGCTCAAACATGCACTGATAGTAACTCATTTTTTCACATAAAAGTTCCATAATGCAGCTTTAAAAGTCATTTCAAATTCAAGCTGGCTTTAGATCAAAATGTCTCCTTTTTCTTTCGAGACAAAACACACTCAATGACATTTTCCTGCATACGTTCACCTAAAAATACAAAAAATAAACTAATTTAGCTGCATTTTTGACTAAAAATGTACTATATTTTTGTCAAAAGTTTTCCATTGTGTCTGATTTGAATATGGACATTTCCCCTCATTTTCCTGTTTGACTCAATGTTTACATCATTAAATGAAAGGCCAAGATTTTCTACATTTGTGTCATTAAAAAGGCCTTATATTGGACTAGCAGCCACCTGTAGAAACCCGTCTTACTACTACTACAGCAACTACAGCAACTACAGTAGCAATTATTCTTAACGCTGTATGATGTCACTTCCTGCAGCTGCTGTCGGACAGAGACGCGGAGGAACCTAGCGCCCCCACAGGTTAGAGCCGGCAGTACAGCGCACCGCCCAGAGCTGTGATTGGTCGCTTCATTTCTTCTTTGTTCTGATTGCTCGATATCAGGGAAGCGGCTGGTGCAGTACACGCCCCTCTCGCTGCAGGAGCCAATGACGTCCTTGGAGGCCGTTCTGGGGGAGGACACTGACCTGCTGCCCCCCGACCTCTGACCCCGCCCCCCTGCATCTCCGTGGCGACGCCGTGTTGTGTTTAATGGAGAAATGTCTTGTTTTGATTTTGGTCTAATGCTCAGAGCCATTTTTCTTTGTTTTTCTTTTTTAGAGATTCATCGTCACACAAGGCTTTTAATGATTTGACTCTTTCTAGACGGAGTGGTGCACTCAAGGCTGGCAGAATCTCGGAATGTCTCTCTGTGCATTTTACTCCTTTACATCTGTTCTCTCGTCCTTGCAATAGAGCGTCTGCAAAGAGACATTTAATCTATATAATGATGGAACATGCTCCTCGACCCCGACAGATGAGATTCTGCGACACTTGGGTTGACACAGGGTTTGGAATCCACTTTTATAAAGCGGGTTTAGATCTAGGCTGCTTCCGAATTCCTCCAATAATAACTATGTCCTGGTCCTAGCTCCTAACCCCTGTCACGTGATTAGTTCCTAACTGCATAGGGATCTAACCGTTGACCTTGAGCTTCAGCTGCGTTTGCAGAATCTGACCGTCCTCACCAACAGCTGCTTCATAAGACTAGTATTGTAGTATCGGATTACAAAAAACACTCCGACTGCAGCCACTGACTTTGATGACTCAAACATATGAACCACAATAATGATATGAAGCCACACAGAAAACAGACGATGATAAAAAGCTGTTTAAGATTTACTTTCCACAGCTTCATCACAGAAACAAAAACATGCTTTGGTAAAATATTCCACCAAATCCAGTCCTTCGGTTTCGTCCTCAGAGAAAGACGCATGAACACAGTGAGGTCTGCTCCTTCACTGCACAATATATGCAAATCAGTCATGTGGCTTAAGTTTCTACTAAATGAAAGCAAAAGCACAAACTGCCTTCATTTAGGCCAGTACTGAGGCATAATAGCTTTATGCTAAGCGGCATCCAGAGGTCCCTATGCTAAAGGAGATATGATAGGAGGCGTTGAGGCTCCTTTCCTGACCTCCTTCCTCACTGACCACTCTACTTTGACGCTTCTTGTCATGGCGGACGCTGACGCACATCCGGTTTTGCCTCAGACCTCTTACCAATCTGCTCGATTCGGAAGCGGCCCTAGTTTTGGACCTGGTTTAGTCCGGCGCAGGAGACCTGGGATTGTGGGCGGAGACTGTTACTGAATGTCTAATCAGGTTCTCGAGCAATAATGAACTATGACTTGACCGCTTCCCAGAATCCTCCGCATTATGTGGCGCTCTGAGCGTGCTCTGCATGTTTTTATTGTTTCTGTAAGATATCAAATTATATAAGTGGTATTTTTTGAAGTTTATTAAAAGTATTTGTTACTGTGGTGACAACACAAATATATGGCTTGTTCAGAGCTGGAGCTGATTGTTTGAATCTGAAGGGATCGACTGGCTCATTGTGGAAAACATTTATACAAACTCAATAAATAGATTTAAACAAAAACTGTCTCCTCATGAACACCCACTGAAGACCACCTGCTGTGAGTTAAAGGTTTTGAACTAGAGCGTGCACCTGTCCCTCTTTTGACCTACACGTCCCACCTGTAGACATTGTCCCACTTTTTCAATCCAGTTGGATTTACACAGAGAATGACAAATTATCAGACTCCGTTTACAGAGTCAAAATAAATGTCACTGATAGTTTGTAAGTTTAAATGTTTTACATATTAAATAGATTACACTTTTTTTTTCCTTTAGTTCCTAACTTGGCTTATCTCAGACACCAATCAGAATCCACGATGCCGTCACTTCGACCAATAGGACAAGCTTTCCTGTAAACCCACCTGGTCCAATCAGGAGTGGATACTCTATAGTTAACTTTTGAAATCTCTCATTTTGCAATCTTAGACTGTCACTTCATTTCCTGATTATCTACCGAGCCAGAGCTGTCAAACTCGTTTGGGTCATGGGCCAAAATTCAGCCCCCATGGCGGGCCGCATATATTGTAAAGGACAATGATAAATAATGCCTTACACTTAATACACTTGACGAGCCTCGTTCTTTCCTTTTTAACATTTAAGATGCCCCCTAGTGGCTGCAGATTATATCATCCTGTGGCCCGCGGGCCTTGTGTTTGACACCATACATTCATAAAAGGAAAGTACAAGCACCATATTTTTATTCATATTTTACACCATTATTTGCCCAATTTGACTAATTGAATGATAAATGCATAGATTTGTTACATTTGAGGCACATAAACTTAATTTGGCATAAAATGAACAATATTGTGAGATTTGGGGCCAAAATAGCAAAGACACACTTTGATGTCGATCTTCATGTGATGTAAATCCCTCCATGTCCCATCGCACACGACCTGTCCCACTTTCACGACCCTATTCTGAACTATGTCCCATTTGCAGGAAGGACATTACTGCCCCAAACAACACAGTTTAATTTATCAAAAGTTTTATTCAAGCGAAACATGAAGTGTACATATGCTCTGACAAAAACAAATGCTTTATACTGAGTGTGTGACAGTTCTTTTTACATGAGCAGCTGTATGGTCTGGTCTCATGTGAACAACCGAATGGTCCCGTCTGCACCGGAGCTGAAGACCCACGGCTGTGAGGGGTGAAAGGTCACGTCCAGAACGCCAAGGTCATGAGTGATTGCGTGACCTTTCAGCACCTTCACCGGAACAATCAGCGGGTTCTGCAGCAGGTCACTGAGGAGGAGGCCAGGGATGACCGGGTCAGCATCGGGAGAAAGAGCAAAACATTAGAACAAGGACATTATAGAGTAGGACTGTTACATCATCCTGGTAAAGTCAATGAGGATCATCATTAATGTTCAGAAAATCACATTTGCCCTGTGGTTCACACCCAGGCCCCATTCAAATAAGCAACAAAAGAAACACCCGTTCACAGGGCTGAGGGCTGGTCCGTGCTCCCGCTGTCTAAAACATTGGCACCTTTCGAATATATCTTTAGACCACATGATAAAGAGATTTTCAGCTTTTAAATGGGCTCTCTCAGGTCATTCTACACCTCTGTGGAGCTGTGTAACATCGCAATGAAAATGTGTGGAGGCTCCTCTTCTAATGTAACACATTTCATGATTCCAAAAAATACATTTATAATAAAATAAAACTAGACGTTTTCATGTTCAAACTGTTTCCAAAAAGGAATAGAGCCAAAGACAAGCACAAAAGAAAATCTATGAAAAATATGGAAGGCCATTTGGGTCAACACATTTTGGAAATTGGAAATACGTTGTGAATTTAGCTCGTTTCTTGGCAGTTTTTTCAAGGCCTGTACCAGGATAATCTGTAGGGTTAATCTTAGTCCCAACTCTTTATAGAGGCTTTATACAGGGACCATACAGTCCAGGCCTGTGAGTGTCTATGTGATGGACCCTGCAGGTGCCCAGAGCTGTGTGAAGGTTTTACCTGAAAACCGTGCCATGGCAAACAATGACGGAGCCGTCGTCTGAAGCCGAGGCGAAGAGCGGATACGAGCGATGGAACGCCACGGAGCGAACAGCCTTCCGATGGTGTCTGGGACAGAGAGACAACAGAGGTATATGTACAACTCACATCAGTGTTTCCCACACAGAGGCTGCGCCACAGAATCCACACCGAAAGACACACTGAAAGAATGTGAAATTATAAGCTCAAGTGTGCTTTGCTTTCTTTCGTTTATTCTTTGATGTGAACAACAGGCTTTATGTCTCCGTCTGCATGTTTAAAGGAAGGAGGTAATATACCTTTTTATGTTGCACTTTCACTTGTTTTTCATTAATTATGTTAAAAAGAAGATATTATGCCCTGTGCACTTTAAGTTGATTTCATATATTTCAATTTAATAATTTAAAAGTGTTAAAAAGACTCTGAAAAATGATCCGATCCGTGCGTTTTTTGATCCGTTGCACCCCTAATGTTTTGGTCTTTTTAACATGTTTGTTTTGAGGATAATATGTGGGGCCAGTCAGTGTTTCTGAGGGGCAGGACAGGTGCGTGTGAATCAGTAGAATGTATTTTACGTGTTTGTAGTGAAGCTATATTAAACCTCAGCAGGAGAAGCCCAGGAGGAGGAGGAGGAAGAAAACGAAGAGAGAACAAAGTAATCAAAACCGAAGAAGAGTGTGTGGAGTGTTGAGTTGAACACTGAGTGTTACCTGAGGGTTTTATAGGGTTTGGTGCTGAGGTCCAGGTCGAACCAGCTCAGTCTGCAGTCATAGCTCCCACAGATCACGTTATCCCCTACAAACACAACGCCGTTTGAAAACGTATATGACAACAGCCTTCAATGGCACAGCTACATTTGCTCTTGGTTTAATAATGCATTAGTCTTAAATAGCGCTTTACCAGACGCTCAAAGTCACTTCACACATTAGTCTGTTATTCATTCACTCCATACACGGTAAACGTAAGCTATGTTAGTCGCCTCAACTGCCCTGGGGCAGACTGACAAAAGCGAGGCCACCATTCTGTGCCATCAGACAGGAACACTATATTTCCAGTTTAGTTCCCATTTATTTCCTGGCAGTCCTGTTTTAGTCCCAGTTTAGTTCCTGGCAGTCCTGTTTTAGTCCCAGTTTAGTTCCTGGCAGTCCTGTTTTAGTCCCAGTTTAGTTCCCATTTATTTCCTGGCAGTCCTGTTTTAGTCCCAGTTTAGTTCCCATTTATTTCCTGGCAGTCCTGTTTTAGTCCCAGTTTAGTTCCTGGCAGTCCTGTTTTAGTCCCAGTTTAGTTCCCATTTATTTCCTGGCAGTCCTGTTTTAGTCCCAGTTTAGTTCCCATTTATTTCCTGGCAGTCCTGTTTTAGTCCCAGTTTAGTTCCTGGCAGTCCTGTTTTAGTCCCAGTTTAGTTCCCATTTATTTCCTGGCAGTCCTGTTTTAGTCCCAGTTTAGTTCCCATTTATTTCCTGGCAGTCCTGTTTTAGTCCCAGTTTAGTTCCTGGCAGTCCTGTTTTAGTCCCAGTTTAGTTCCTGGCAGTCCTGTTTTAGTCCCAGTTTAGTTCCCATTTATTTCCTGGCAGTCCTGTTTTAGTCCCAGTTTAGTTCCCATTTATTTCCTGGCAGTCCTGTTTTAGTCCCAGTTTAGTTCCCATTTATTTCCTGGCAGTCCTGATTCAGTCCCAGTTTAGTTCCTGGCAGCCCTGTTTTAGTCCCAGTTTAGTTCCCATTAATTTCCTGGCAGTCCTGTTTTAGTCCCAGTTTAGTTCCCATTTAGTTCCTGGCAGTCCTGTTTTAGTCCCAGTTTAGTTCCTGGCAGCCCTTTTTTAGTCCCAGTTTAGTTCCCATTTATTTCCTGGCAGTCCTGTTTTAGTCCCAGTTTAGTTCCAGGCAGTCCTGTTTTAGTCCCAGTTTAGTTCCTGGCAGCCCTTTTTTAGTCCCAGTTTAGTTCCCATTTATTTCCTGGCAGTCCTGTTTTAGTCCCAGTTTAGTTCCTGGCAGCCCTGTTTTAGTCCCAGTTTAGTTCCTGGCAGTCCTGTTTTAGTCCCAGTTTAGTTCCTGGCAGTCCTGTTTTAGTCCCAGTTTAGTTCCTGGCAGCCCTGTTTTAGTCCCAGTTTAGTTCCTGGCAGCCCTGTTTTAGTCCCAGTTTAGTCCCAGTTTAGTTCCCATTTATTTCCTGGCAGTCCTGTTTTAGTCCCAGTTTAGTCCCAGTTTAGTTCCCATGTATTTCCTGCTTCAGTCCTGCCTCAGTCCCAGTCCAGTCCCGGTCTCGTACCTGCGGGGTGCACGGCGAGGCTGGAGATCCACTTGGCGTTGGCCTGGAGCTTCTTGCTCAGCTCCTGCTTCAGGAGGTTGTAGATTCGGACGCTGCGCTGCGTGGCTAACAGGAAGTAGGGTCTGATTGGGTGGAAGGCCACGCTCTGGACCAGTCCCTTGTTTTTACTGAAGGGGTTCTGGCTCCGCCTCTTGCTCACCTGGTGGATGAGCACTTGCAGGTGACTGGAGTGGTCAGGCATGACCGCGGCCAGGTAATCCCCTTTGGAGTGCCACGTGACCTGAGTGACCGGCTGATGGAGAGATCAGAATGTTAGAGAAACTAAACTGTGTGTCCGCTGTACTCCGGGTGAGCACATTACGACCGAGAAGCACTGAATTAGCACTAGCTTTACACTCATGATGCATCAAATCTGCTTTGAAACGATGATGATTAGACACGGTGGCACAGCGGTTAGTGCTCGTGCCTCACAGCTCGAAGGGAATCGAACCCACTTGTTTGGGGCCGAACTGTGTGGAGCCAGGCTAACCCAAACACACAAATACATCTAATAATCGGACGCAAACAAAACCAAATGTTAACTTAGGAATTTGGTGCTATTTTGAAATGGCCTTCACAGAAAGGATTGTCCTATTTTTGTACCTCAGGTTTAAGGCCAGGCTCCGTGCCCAAAATGCGAAAGGAACAGCACACAGGAAAGAGAAGGGCAACAACATCAAGCTTTTCGAAGTAAATGCATGGACTTTATCTAAACAGCTGGGCAATTATTGGAATTTTTATCTAAATGCAATTTTAATTAAGGTCAATCTCAATAATCCTGTGGTGTGTTTTAAATCGACAGGACAATGTCATGTAGAGCCCAGGGAATACTCGGACAAACAGGACGGTATGTGCCTCAGCCAGAGACAAGGGTCTGCTCAATATAAGTGTAAAATCTAATGGACAAAACAGAAACACCGGAGGAGCCGTCAGAGGATCAGGACGCTGCACGCCAAAGAAAAGCTAGAGGTGTGGAGCTCGTCTTTGCTGCAGCAGGACAGAGTTAGCGCTGTTTTCAGATGACAGCAGATTACTCACAGATGCAGGAAAGGCCACTTTTATTGTATTTTACCATTAAAATCGAAATTGATCAATATGGGGAAAATAATTGTGATTTTAGGTTTTTTCAAAATCGCCCAGCCCTACTTCAGTGTTACTTAAAGTCTGTATCACTTCAGGACCAAAACAATCACACGACTCTATTAAACATTAAAAAAGAAAAAAAGCAGGGGACTAGCTTGAAGGAGATCTTGTCTGCTCCTAAATAATTATACATATCAGACAAGCTTGTAGTGGAATTCCCCACTTCAAATGTGCTTATGACCTAAACTTTAAAGATATACAGTAAAAATGGAACTCACTTTGGGATGCTGGATTTTCATCCGGATGCCCTGCTGAAGCTCCTCCCCCTCGGCGTTGCTCCAGACGACAGGAGAGTCCCCCGCGGCCGGCTCCACCTCCTCAGATAACAGTCGCTCCGTTGCCGTGACGACCTGTTTATCTGCCGCCGTGGATGGAGGGGAGACCAGGAGCACCACAGAACCCCTGAGAAAGACCGGGATTAGACCAGAGACCAGAAGCCCCTTTTCCCCAGTCAGTTTTGCTAAGTCCTGGTTTAGTCCTTACACAGACAGGGCGACCAGACTCAGGTTTTGGTTGGGGTTCCAGACGGCGCTCTTAATGGCTCCGCCCACTTCTACCTTCTTCAGACAGCGCCCGGTGGACACCTCCCAGAACCGTGCCGTGCCGTCGTCCCCCCCTGTGACACAAACATCAACACTGAGTCAAACACATAAGAACAGACTCCAAAAAACAACTGGACTGACCTGAGAGCAGCCACTGTCCAGACGGAGAGGCACTGATGGTGCGGACCAGCCCCTCGTGTCCTCGATAGATCTGGGATAGAAACATTTACAAGTTTACAAGTGTCTTAAGTGCTTATATCCTCATATTATTTAAAAAAGCTAAAAAATAATATCTTTATAGTGTTGTAGGGAAAACATGGAAGAGCTGGGTCACTTCTCATTTCACCCCATTTGGCCCCATAGAGGAGAGGATAGGCTAAATGCTAACAACATCTTTGGTCTTTTTGCGTGACTGAGCACACACGTGAAGACCAGACAGGTACACATCAACTCGTCTAAGCTCAGGTAAGAACATTTCTCAGTATGGAAAAACAGTGGGCTGTTCCTTTACTGTAAGTACCAGTCTCTTACCTACCCTGGGGATAGGACCTTCTAGTCAGACCAGGACCTCTTTGGTGACGTGGGTACATAAGAGACGCGTGTAAGTGCATTTGAATCTCGCAATTATCCTTAAGGGTCCATTATGCAACTTTTTATGTGGGGAAAAAAAGTTTACATTTGTGTGTATTTGACTTTGTAGTGACCCAGTGGCTGTATGAGTGGTCAGCATGGCGCCTTTACCTTCCATCACAGTGGTCTCTTGGACGCTCTTCAATAGTTTGGAAGGTTTTTGCTGCTGAAAACAAGAAACCTGCAAAACAAGTGATCCTGGAACACTGTAGAGAGCACTGACATGCTGACCACACATACAGCCCCCTGGGTCGCTACAATACTTTTTTTGCATAAAAAGTTGCATAATGCACCTATACATTAGGGATGTCGCGGTTACCGGTGTAGCGGTAAACCCTGGTAAAAATGTTGACGATGATAACTACCGTCTTGTTTTTGAAAAAATACATTATCTTGGTGGATTACCGCGCCCGCGGTTTAGGCAAAATTAGCCTCCTCTGCTGAAGTTGCCGCGCAGGCGCCTCTGTAGCTACTACCAAAACTAAACTTTCTCGAAGCTGGAATCATGTCTGAGACGACAGCGCTCAGGATCTATCAGCCTTCAGAGCGGACCAAGCTGAAGTCTGGACATATTTTGTGTATTTTAAGAAAGCTGAAGGACAGTTGATAGAGACAGTTTTCCTGTTTGTGGAGCGTGCAGGAAAAAGTGTCTCAAAGCAGCAAGACTCTCCTGCGTGACCGTCTCCCACACTCTATAGCAGTAAGCTAACGTTAGCGTTTTAGCTGAAATGCTGATGTGGGACTTTGTGTTGAGGGAGAATGTAACGAGTCGCCCCAGATTGCAATAGATTCACTTTCGCCGCAGTTTTATGAATTTAATAATGATCACTGTCTGATGGCATTTTCCCAAATCTGCAAAGCGAAAGCTCACTGGAAGGACACAGAGTGAGAACAATTGTCCTGATATAGACGGTTTATCTAGTTCAAAAATATTCTTCTTTGTTTCTGAAGTTGCACTTTTGATAAGGCTTTGTCTGTATTTTTTTTAAATGTAATAGGCACTGTGAAACTTTTTTGAAACGATTTCAGTTTGTGTAAGACTATCAATGCTTTCTGAACATATTAACACACGTTAAAAAAAATACCCCAATAATACCAAAAACGATCATTTTGGTCACAATAACAGGAGGTAAAATATTCATACCGTGACAGCCCTACTATACATTTATTAAAAACGCACAATCCTGCCCCTGATTTCAAGCCACTTTACTCTTGGATGTGGAGCTCCTCTTTGTTTTATTTGCATCATGAAATTAAGCAATAAAACCTTGATTTTCTTTGGTAAACTCCCTAAGTTGCTCACTGCACGCTGTATTTCTTCCTCAATTATGAATTTCCCGCGGTGAAAAGTGAGATCTGGAGCCTTCGGTCACATGCTCCAAAGTCTGTTTTGCTAACAGCACTTCAGGCTAGTGCAAACACAAGCAGAAGGGACAGGGGTTCTCATGACTGAAGAGAGACTGTCCCGATGATCTGTGAAACAGTATGGATAAGTCATTACCATGGCCTGAGTGGTGGGGAAGGGCTGTAGGTCTCGGGGGCGAGGCAGTTTGGGGATCAGGTCCTCGGGGTTCACATTCACCTGAAACAAAGGCCACACAGATAAGGGTCACCGGACCTATTGTGCGTGAAGCTGCTGACCTTAGCAGTAGTTCAGATCTCTAAAAGCATGTTCTGAAATGCTCATGTGACTCATGTAACACTAGCAGTTCATATTTATGTCTTTTCTAGGATAAAGCTGCTTTTGGACACTTTAAACTAACTAGTATGGAAAAGGCACTTGAGTAGTTGAGTACTGTAGATGAGTAGGATTCCTCTTGGACTCTTGCATATATTGCTTGGAGCGCCCTCTGCTGGCGGCGGGTTGAATTAACCATGAACCAACAACACCCATGTAAAGCATTCCCTCACCCTCATCTTGCGCTGGCGCGGGCACAGGTATAGGTCGAGGCAGCGATCAAAGCGTTCGTGGATAAAACGCTCGAACGCCGGCACGTGGCGCAGACATGAGAACTTCCTGGGAACAAATGGCAACTTCCTGTCAATGGGGTCCTGCTGCTCCCACACCGCCCTCTGCAGGAGACACCCAGAACAGTCACAGATCAGGACAAAACACACGACATTAGGGACTCCAGAGGGGGTTGCATGAGTGGTACTCGTAGTCTCACCTCCTCGTCCGTCATGAGGTACTCCGGAGGGGGGTTGTAGCTCTCTTCGTGCCCGGGCAGGGCCGCTCTCGGGGCGGGCACGTGCATGCGCAGGTCTCTGGTCTTGCCCTGTTCCTCTGAGGCCCAGAGGTCGTAGTAGCGCCCCCTGGAGTCGTCCTGGGTGCGCCGCGGTTTGATCCAGCCCATTTTAATGGCATGGACCAGTTTAGAAACCTGACGGACAAAAGAGAGAAGTCACTCCACATCAGTACTGCAATAACTAGTACTTCAAACTGGTGTAACGCAGAAGTACCTTCTCCTTCTCGATGAGGGAGGGGATGAAGCTGCGCTTGTCGCTCGGGCGATTTGTGACCGGGTGAATCATCACCTCATGTGTGAAGAAGTCCACAGAGGGCTGGAGACCGGATCAGAACCAGAGTCAGAGACAGAGTACAAGAACCAGAGAGGCACACAGACACAGATACAACAAACTGAACACATCTGTCAAACACTTCAGGATCCTGACAGGTTATATGAACAACAAAACTAACTCGGAATCATGCCATCAGTTTGAAAAGTTACTTCCTGATTGAAAAAGTAGTGCCACAATCGTTTTTTTCCCTTTCCTTCTTTTGCCCTTCAGTGTATGGCAAAAGTAGACATGTCCAAATACTCTAGAAAGGTGTTGGTGTGATTTAGTGGTACCTCGTGTTCATTGAAGTTGACGTCCCCAAACTGTCCCTTCTGCAGCCGGTTCACCAGCGCCACCTGCTGCTCGGTCAGAACTATGTCCTGCCCGGTCTGTTTGTCCTGCACCGTTTTCCTGAAAGATGAAACAGGTCTGAGCTGACCCTGGACAGAAGCAACCAGTGGGACTCCTCTCCAGGTCTGTGCTGACACTGGACAGGAGCACCCAGTGGGACTCCTCTCCAGGTCTGTGCTGACCCTGGACAGGAGCAACCAGTGGGACTCCTCTCCAGGTCTGTGCTGACACTGGACAGGAGCACCCAGTGGGACTCCTCTCCAGGTCTGTGCTGACCCTGGACAGGAGCACCCAGTGGGACTCGTCTCCCGGTCTGTGCTGATCCTGGTTTGTTCCTTACCAGAAGTCGGGGTCCTCCATTTTGTTGAGGAACTGGTCCAGCTCGTCCTTGGTCCTGATGGGTTTGAGGATCTTCTTGCCGTCCAGGTCGTAGCCGATGTGGGGGAAGTCCGCGTACCACTCCATGGGGATGTTCCCAACCGTGTTCCGGATATCCTGCAGAGAATGGGTGGGAAGGACAGGTCTGAGCCTCTTCTGAACCAGGCGCCCAGCATCTAGAACAGGTCAGGAGTCGGACTCACCTCTTCGTCGGAGGAGTCCTGCTCGTACTCGTCCTTCTGTGGCTCCAGGTTCTTTTCTGTCTGCACCTGAACAGAACCAGAACCATCAGCCCTAACCCTGAACAGTCAGAGATCTGAGGCCAGTCACACCAAACATCTCCATCCAACCAACACCTGCAAACTAGCCTCTAGCACTTTGAATTTCATTTCATTTCATATTTTATTTTGGGCCATATAAACAAAGCAATACAGACAGTGTTGAAGAACAAATACAGAGACAAAGTTAGGTGCTGAATCTGTCCAAAATCTTTACCTTTCATGCAACATACTTCCTTTGCCCCTATAATTGGCCAACAAAATAAAAATAAATAATATTTTAGCTCAAAAAGGAGTGGGAAGAAGGCAAAGTTATTTACTCCCACCCCTTATTCATATATTTAAATAATGTAATTCATGTGGTTGCTACACTAACTTAGTTTAGTCCTAAGTATCTTGTAGTAATAAAACTATTAAATGGTAACACGGGTACATGAAATGCAACAATGCATTACAATAAGTCAACATTCACAAAATGCTACACTTTATAACAAGTGTAATATTTAATTCCTATACCCAATATATCACCATGTTAGCATTACTGTTACCACAAAGTATTTATATTGTGTATAAGTGTTTGATTGATATAAAACATAATCCATATCCATTCATATCCCGCTGGAAGGAAATGTGACAAACAGCGCTCAGAGACTATTACCCAAAACATGTGCGGAATGATTGAAATCTTGAATCCAACTGCACAGTCCCGTCTCGACAGACCATAACCACGCACATTGAAGAAAAAAGTCAAAAAGACGAAGGGGGCGCCGGGGCAGTGCGTGTGTGAGCGGGAGGCGGAGATGCAACAGTTAGTAGCAAAATTGCAGGCGCAAATAGCGTAGCATATTCTAAACTATGCGTTTAACCAGTTTCAACTGGCTAATGAGGCTCAGCGGTCGGTCAAGAACATTGTTAGTTTTCGCCATCCCTACCACTCACTTCACGGGACTGTAGAGGCGTTGAGCAGCTCTTTCAGCGGGAAACTGAGACACCCTCAGTGCAAGAAGGAGCGCTACCGCAGGCCACCTTTGCATTTCACACAGCAAATAAACAGCCTTTTACTGCTGCGATAGTTCCAAAACAATAGCTCATGACAGATTTTTTCCAACACTATCCGTCAGAAGCAGCAGTCTAAACGAGTGCAGCACAGAAAAGCATTACGATGGTGATATGACTATGATCAAGTCCTACCTCCAGGTCCAATGCTACGTCTCCTTCGTCCTCGCATGTCTCCTCGGGTCCGTCCTCGTCCCCAGACTCCGGGTCAGAATCGTCCGAGTCCGATCCCGAGTCCTCCAGACCCGAGTACACGCTGTCCTCGCTGTCCTCACTGTCCCCATCGTCTCCATCCTCTGCGTCCGCCGGAGCCGAGCCCAGGACCAGCTCCTGGAACACAGTGTCAGGCGGGCTCAATCATCCTCAGGTACAAATGAGAACAAAATAGTATCTCCAGAATAATGTTCATTGGGAAAGCTTTTTTTGACCTTGCATTAACAGTTTAAAAAAGACACATTTGACCTTCCAAGATCATATCAGGAGAAAACCAACTCTAAAATACACAAACATAGGATTAAAAATGTGTCTAAACTGTGTCTGAACCATGTTTACTTTATTTTAATATTGCTAAAGCGAAAATGAACTTATCTCATGAACTTATCTGTTTTCAAAATTTAAAATAGCCCTAAAGAACCAGAGTTCCACCAGGGGTACACAGTTACCAGAATGATCCGAGTATAGAGACTTAAGTAGTGTGACAACTTTCCTCCTGTGTCAGATGCCCTCCCTACCTCCAGCGTGCACTGGAAGTCTGCAGATTGTGGTTGGATAAACAGCGGGTCGTAGCTGCTGGGGGAAAGCATCAGCTTCAGCTCCACAGTGGGTCATCTCTATAAGCCGGTGTGTGACATGTCTCTGGGACTGGTTCAAACCTGCCTCGCTTTGAACTGGACCAGACCCGCCTTTGATTCGTTTAGTTCTGCACTGTTCTGCTCTGTTTTGGATCAGCCTATCTGGTTCTCTGATGTTAGCCCGATGCTAATGCTACCTCCAGAGTCCCCTTAGCTGTACGCCGCCGTGTTCCCTCGGGAGGACTCACCTCCTCCGGGTTGTCCTCCGGCTTAGTCCGCCTCTTCCTGGAGCTCCGGTCCGGTTGGGATCCTGGTTCTGGTTCTGGTTCGGGTCCTGGAGTCGGGTCGGGTGCGCTCGTGCTGCTCGTGGTGGCTGCCATCGCGTCCCGCACGTGCTTCCGCCGGAGAGCAGGGGGTGTCACGTGACTGCCTGCAGTGACTCACGCGGCCGAGAGGGGGCGACTGAGGCCACCGGTCAATGAGCTACACTCATGTGATCTAAAACACCTGAAGAAGAGCGTGTGCTTTTGTTTGTTTGTTTTTTATATCGCGCGCCCGTTAAGGAAATAAGCACGTTTCGGTTTTTTGCATGCTTTTATTTTGGGATGAAGACTCCGAAGCGCGAGGACTGCGTGTACACCAGCTGCTACTGGTAATACTGTAATACTGTAGTACTGCAGGACTGCAGGACTGGGACTGGAGAAGTGTTGGTCTCAGCTGATGTTTTACTGTTGTGGCGGCACGGTGGCCTAGCGGTTAGCGCGTGTGCTTCACTGCTATAGTTCAGCCGGAAGAGGCCATTTCTGTGGAGTTTAGTCTGTGGGCTTCCTCTGCCACTAAAACATGTACAATAGGAGTGAGTGAGTGAGTGAGTGAGTGAGTGAGTGAGTGAGTGAGTGAGTGAGTGAGTGAGTGAGTGAGTGAGTGAGTGAGTGAGTGAGTGAATAATGACTTCTCGGGCTGGGACAATCCACTTCTGGCACGATCTGATACATATCATGATACGGTAAGTATTATTATCAGGGTGTGAAGGGTACTGAGGTGTTTAGATTGAACAGTGCTTTAACACAAAATGTAACAAAGTGCTTGTATTGTATTTGTTTATTAATCTCTGTAGAGAAATGTGTTCTCTGGGCTGGTTCTCAGGGACCATCTCCATGATGTGGAGCCAGGCTGATGGTCAGGAACACCTGGCTGATGGATTAACCTATTGTACATGTTTTTACCACTAGCCTACACAGACACGGAGAGAACATGCAACACAGAAAGGCCTCGTCCAGGTGGGAATCAAACCCGGGACCTTCGAGCTGTGAGACACGGGCGCTAACCGCTGTGCCACCGTGCTGTTACTGCAAAACTGTCACTGTAAAACAAAGTTGTATGATTAAAAAAAAAGCCTTGTATTGAAAGCAAAATTGCGATCCAAGTCCGATCCGATATTTAATGACTACTAATGACTACAGTGTGGCGCTTTGAGAAACTTGGTAACACAAGCTTGGCTGTCTGACTGACCTCTGAACCCCGGCCTGGGCCTGACTCCGGTTTCTTGGTCGACAGTGAGGAGAACGTGTGGCAGCTGTGCTCATGGTTCCGCTCAGAGGCTCCACTCCAGGAGTTTCAGGTGCTCTTCATCTCCAACCACAACAGGACTGTGAGTACTACTGTATTACTACTACTGCTACTACTACTACTACTACTGCTACTTCTTAAACCACTGTGAGTCAATAATAAATACAACTAACTACTCGAATAATCACAGTACAAAAATGCTTTATAATAAGGGCAATGAATTCATCATGACTTCATGGATGACTTCATTACGCAGTAACATGAGTTCATGAGTTTTCATCCATAAGTACTTAACACAGTTAACTAAATCATTAATGATCATGAGTAATTAATCATGATCATGATGATGAATTCAAAGGACCAAGCTTTGTGTTTAAACGTCTTTAGTTTGTGACTTTGTGATGAATGTGCCCCTTAAACTAAAGTGTATTTAATGTGTACGACCTTAAACGATAGGGTTGGATTAAGCACCGATTAGGACTTCTCCCTCGACAGTAACAGGAGTGCGTAAAGAAAGAATACGACTGGTCTAACTGGTCTGGTCGTGATCCTGGTTGTGGGCAGGTCCCGCTTTGGAAGCAGAGGTCTGGCCGAGGAGACTTCCCCGTGGTTTGGGTCAGACTTTTGTCTCAGTTTACATTTGAGTTTGCCTGACCCGACTCTGACCCTGAGCTGGTTCTTCTGCAGGACTACCACGTGGTCCTGCTCTGGTCTGGACCGGATGGACCGGAGCCCCTGGTCTTCGATCTGGACTCAGTTCTGGACTTTCCCTGCAGTCTTCGGGAGTACAGCGCTCTGGCCCTGAGGTCAGACGAGGAGCTCAACCCGCAGTACCACAGGTGAGTCCAGTCCCACAGAGGGCCCGATATTAGATTTTTATTAGGCATTTCTCATGGGTTCTTTAGTATGTTAAAGGGATATTTCAGGATTATTTACATAGGTCTTCATTACCTAGTTATCCAGAGCGTTGTTGATTTCTGGAGATTTTTTTTTTATTTTATTCATGCAGTTCTTATATTTGAAGAGTTCAGTGGCGCAAGGCTAGTGCATGTCTATGGTAACTAGTAGCCTGCATTAAAAACAGTCTGACCCAAGCACAGTGCACACTTATAACAACAGACTACTGATGTCTGTGTCAATAAAATAATTCTAACCATTTTGCATTTAAAATAACTTTTATTTGAGCAGCATCAGCTTTGTGGTTGTAAGGTACACGGCGGCGGAGTGATCTGCTAGAAAATAGTCCCTCAAAATGCGGTATTTCATGTGATGCAAGGTCAGTTATGTTTCAAAAAATATTATATCGACACAGACATTTATATGGTTAGTCTGGCGTTATAAGTGATTTGCCTCAGATGCTCTGTGGAGTTTTTAATGCAGCCTACCTCTTACCATAGACATGCGCTAGCCTAGGGCGCAGGAATTAAATAAAATCCAGAAGTCAACAACACTCTGAGGCCCTATGTCAAAAATCCTGAAATATCCCTTTAAGCACGGTAATGTAAAAGGCATTACCAAGCTTATGTGCAAAACAATTACGTTACGTTACGTTTTTGAGCAGATTATTTGGTGTTGTACAGTGAATGATATTAATGATCATATTTGTGATTCATACATTTTCTTTTTAGATGCTACTTGTGAAAGTGTAATGCAGTTAATAGGAACAACTGGCTCCTGCCCCCCACATGAGAGTGTGGCATCATCACATTCTAGAACCTGAAAACAACCAATATTTTTGCTTTTTATGTCATTTTAGCTGTAGAATCAAAACAGATTTCTTTGCATAGAGTAAATATATTATTACTGGGGCCTCGGTTCATTACCATTAACATATCAGACGTCTGATTAGGATTATTATTTTTCTATTAACAAAAATTACAGAAATGCTTTGATTTGCTCTAGTTTAGATTTGGACTAAATGCCCAATTATCCTTGAACAAACCATACACAGATTCATTCTGTATATCACCAAAATACTGTAAATACAAGTGAAGCAATTATCAGTCATTATAGTCATTATCACAATTTATCACCAAACAACACGTCTACCATATTTTTTGCTTTTCCCAAAACAAAAATGATGAATGGCAAGACAGCACCCTGACCCGCTCGGTTCAGCCTGGCCAAAGTCCTGTAGGTCTCACTCTGGGTCTCACTCTGGTCCTGGTTCTGTTTTAGGAGGATCCGCTCCATTCCTGCTGACTTGTTCCTGCAGAAGTTCTCCTCAGATCGATCGCACATGAAGAAACCGGACGGGAGTTGGAGCATGCCCCCTCCAGCCTACCCCCCCATCCAGACCCCAGGTGAGTGTGCTGTGGGGGGTTGGGGTGCTTTGCCCAAGGGCACAGTGACAGTATCTCCCCTTTTACTTCAGAGGCCAACTCCAACTTGGACCTTTTCATCCAGATGGACCAGGACCAGGGTCTGGGCCGAGTCTACAGCCTCAGGGACTTCATGATTCAGGTCAACCTGGACCACACCCCATCCTGACCCAGGATCTCACCCCGTCCTGACCCAGGACCGTCCCCGTCCTGACCCAGGACCTACCCCGTCCTGACCCAGGATCTCACCCCGTCCTGACCCAGGACCGTCCCCGTCCTGACCCAGGACCGTCCCCGTCCTGACCCAGGACCGTCCCCGTCCTGACCCAGGATCTCACCCCGTCCAGACCCAGGACCGTCCCCGTCCTGACCCAGGACCGTCCCCGTCCTGACCCAGGATCTCACCCCGTCCTGACCCAGGATCTCACCCCGTCCTGACCCAGGACCTACCCCGTCCTGACCCAGGATCTCACCCCGTCCAGACCCAGGACCGTCCCCGTCCTGACCCAGGATCTCACCCCGTCCTGACCCAGGATCTCACCCCGTCCAGACCCAGGACCGTCCCCGTCCTGACCCAGGATCTCACCCCGTCCTGACCCAGGACCTACCCCGTCCTGACCAAGGACCGTCCCCGTTCTGGACCTCACCCTGTCCTGACCAAGACTTTTTTAATGTTTATATGATGTTTCAGGTCTATATTCAAATATTTAATTATATATAGATTCTTCCTCTTGGTGTGTTTGTTGCACTGAGGACTTTTTCCATAATAAATTCAATTTTGAAAATACAAATTGTTGTAATTAGAAAGGTATGAACAGGGTTTCTGTGGGACATTAAAGGGATATTTCAGGATTTTTGACATAGTTATCCAGAGTGTTGCTGATTTCTGGAGATATTTTTTTTATGTGGCGCTAGGCTAGTGCAAGGCTGGCGTATTTCTACGACATCAGCTAGCCTGCATTAAAAAACAAATAGTCTGACACAATCCCCAGTGCCCCTAAGTGAGGCAAATCACTTATAACACCAGACTAACCATATAAAAAAATGTCTGTGTCGATAGATCTGCTAGAAAATAGTCCCTCAAAATGCAGTAATTCATGTGATGCAAGGTCAGTTGTATTTCAAAAATGATTCTGTTGACACATTTATATGGCTATATGGTTAGTCTGGTGTTATAAGTGATTTGCCTCAGGTGCACTGTGGAGCGGGTCAGACTGTTTTAATGCAGGCTAGCTGATACCATAGAAATGCGCTAGCCTTGCATTAGCCTAGCGCCACGAAACTCTTCAAATATAAGAACTGCATGAATTACAAAAAAAATATATCCAGGTACCAGCAACACTCTGGATAACGAGAAAATGAGGCACTATGTCAAAAATCCTGAAATATCCCTTTAATTCAAAATCAAGGCCTTAAATTAAAAGCATTAAATTGGGGGCATTAAATCAAAATTTCTTAGAAAACTATTACATGGCTCCACAATTTCTACTGTGTAGGTTCATCGGAAATACCAAAACACATAAAGTTGCTGTCTTGGATTAAATTTACCAACTTTTTTTGCCTAAAAGTTGCCCATTTTGTCCACTTCTTTACCCTGATGAAATATTTGCAAATCCTAAGACATGAAACATGCACCGATTTTTTTTTCTGCGCTTGTGGCTTTACAATGTAGCATTTGGGCATTAAAAAGCATTGCATTCTGCCTGTATAAACCATGTATGAAGTATACCATGGGTAGGCAATGTCAGGCCCAGGGGCCAAATTCGGCCCTCCAGCATAAAACCTTTGGCCCCCAAGAGAATTTTGAAGAAACATTTATTCATAAATCAGAGACCAAATACGTGACAAGGACTCTAAAGTGTGAAAAATACTGTCTATATTTTCATATTTCCCAGCAAAACACCACATAAGGTCATATATTATGTGCAAAACTTATATTTGTAGAGAAGAGGTGCTTTGCTTGGGGCTACAATTGTGAGTTTCGGCCTTTGTCGTTTTGGAAATGAAGAAAATTGGCCCTCCGTGACACAAACTTGCCTACCCCTGAAGTATACTCTACACCCCTCCCAGACAATTCTGTTTTCCATAAAATCTCATACGGAATAGCCATAATTTCTCAGAAGAATAAACTGGATACTGATGCAGATCCTTCACTACTGTAGTTTAAAGGGAGGGCCACACAGAGGACGTCCTGTAGCAGCCCAATCATGTCCCGCAGAGGCGCCAAAACAGGAAAGAAACCGAATCAGTTTATCATTTTATTTCAAAACAAAAAAACTCTACAAACCATCCAGTCCATTTAACCAATGAGAGCAGAGCGTCCGTCTGAGGGGCTGATCCGAGCAGAGCCGCGACGACGTCATAACAGTCAAAGAATCCTCAAAGTGGTTTTAAATAAAGCTTAAATCAAAGTAAAAGTGTTTGGTTTAAATAAAGTTTAAAAGGCTCGGGTCTTTGTTAGGTCCTGGTTTAGTCCCGGTCCGGTCCTGGCTCAGAGTTGGCTCAGATGGACTCGATCTGCCGGCGGACCTTCTCTGAGGCCAGTCGGTCCAGGGCTCGCTGCCGGGTCACCACCACGACGCCGAACAGCACGGTGAGGGACAGCATCACGGCCTCAAAGTGCCAGAAACTCTGCTCCTCCATCTGTGAGGACCTGCAGCTGAAGAAGAGCAGACGGGGTTAGAGCCGGACTAAACCCCAGTGTGGTACTGAGGAGCAGAGTTACCTCTTGACCTCATCTTTGTTGGATTTGGTGCAGTTGACTCTTTCGTAGAATCCAGTCTGAGAACAACTGGGATACGACTTCTGAAACATTTACAATCAAAATCACAAATTAATGCTATTGTTAGTGAAGGGTTTCATAAATGAAGATTTACTTTGGTCCAATGGTGCAACAAAATAATAATGAATAATAAAAATATACAGGCATCCAATGAAAATATAGAGGGAAAAGTAGTTAAAAGGAATTGAGAGTGAAATGTGTGGCGTGATTTTAGGATATATTATTGTTGAAATGTTTTGTGGTCTGACCGTCTCGAAGGCGTTGCACTGGGCACAGGCTCTAGTCACGGTGAACTCCTCCATCAGCCAGCAGGGGGTAGCCACAGGTTTCACAGCTAACAGAGAGAGAGCACACGTTAGAGCCCAGCAGTCGGAGTAAACTACATCTCCCATCATGCTCTGCTCACCTGTAGTTCGCTCTTCGCTGAGCAGAGCCGCTCCGAACACTCTGCAACAGAGAGGACCAAATGAAACAGATGGAACTGTAGACACTGGTCAGACCTCATGTGGAGGGAAAACCAGGCGGTGGTTTGGGACACGATACAATACATATATAAGACTGAAAAGAGCATTTACACAACAAAATGGAGCTGTTGATTCAAACATGAATCATAAAAGGGGGCCATCAACTACTACTTAAAACATTGTGCTCACTAAAACCCTCTGTCAAAAAAATCTGGGTGTCTACGAAAAATTCCAAGATGAAAAAAATGATGTGCACATTTCTGTATGGGATACAAGTAGGTTGGGTAATCCTCCACCTCGCCCGATCATTCATCCAGTGTCATTTAAGTCCTGTGTGATCTGTGCACTGTCTAAGTCTAACTAGATCTTAGAACTATTTCTACCAACTCATTGATATGGGGCTGTTAGACAGCATTTGGGGCACTAAACTACACCCAGTACTAATACTAGTCGACTATTGTACACAAAGTAGAGCTCGGTACAGCATTGGTAAAGATCTGCTGACACTGAGGCCCAGGCTGAGTTACACAGCAGTGAAGTCACAGTGTGACCTGTGGTGCAGTAAACATACATATGTAATTATACATGTAATAAACCACCTCCTGAATTGTGCAGAGACTTGCATAGAAAAACTATCACATTCAACAAACTGAATCCTGAAATACATTTTGATGTTAGTGGGGGCCATATTGGATTCCATCTCTCCTCTATAAAATATTAAACACAAATCCTTTGACCTTTACTTGTTGACTCTAAGCCAAAGCAAATGCATAAACTAATGATCAGACAAGCGAAACCCATGATAAAAAAATAAAAGTGGACTCAGTCATTTTCAAAAATTGTCTTATGGAGAAGATTTATGCCAAACGTCATGCTCGTTTCATCTGCTGCACTAGTGACCCATCAGTTGAAAACCACTAAACCTGAACCCCGTCAGACCCTGCAGACCGAGTGACGTCCAGACCTGAGAGAGACCAGGCCCCAGAACAGCGCGTGGAGGAGCAGCATCCGCGGCCGACAGCAGGCCATAGGGACCCGGCACGCCCCCTCCATCAGCCTCCTCCAATGGGACGCCTCCACGGCCTCCACCCTGGCCAAGCAGAGGGCTCGGTTTATGCCCCGAGTTCAGTCCTGCTTCAGCCCTGGTGCGGTCCTGTAGTTAGTTCATCTTATCACAGTTTGTTCCAGAATGTGTGCCCAGGTCTGGTCAGGAGGATTCAGTCCTGGTTCGATTCAGGCTTCAGTTTGGTTTAGTCCTGGTTCAGCCCCGGTTCAACAGCATCATCTCACTGCGGCGCTCCATGTCTGGTATTTAAACCTGAAAAACAATAGACATATTGAACATATCTTTTTGCTTCAATCCCATTCTCTTCTGCTCCGGTGTGTCAGGGTTGCACAAAATGAAAACATATTTCACCAAACCACTTCAATAGCGTGATTTCAATAAATTTACTCTAAAGAAAGTTGTTATTTTTTCATCAAATTCTGTCAAACACACAGAACATTTGTGACGTCTTGCGAAATGAAAATGTAATTTTGTGAAAACAAAGTGGCGATATATTGTGCTGCAGATGCCCTCACCATAATTAAAAGTTAGATCGCAGCATTTTATTGTATCTATTTGACAAGGAATAGGTAATGAGACATGTTACAAAGCAAAGTTTAAAGCTGATGCAGTGTACAATACTTACTATAGCTTACTAATACTTACTAATACTATAGCTTTGTGTCAATTCTAACTACACTATCTACCCTTTTATTTACATTACATACAGATAATCCTTCAGCTGCCCTCACAGATATATATGACATATATATGTATTTAAGTCCACGTAATACAACCCCATCCCAAACTATCCTCCCATAGTAGGGGCATTGTTAATCTACTGGTCTTGTGTTGTGGGTTGGAAGTTGGAACCATTCTTGTGGTGACACTGGGTCCTTTTAAGTTTAAGTCTGGACTTGTCCTGGTTTATTTAGTCATGACTGACTCAGTAGTTCAATTATGAGGCGCGTTATTAGGTTGAGAACCTCCGTCTTACACTACAATGCTTTTAGTTTAGTTATAACCAACACGTTTACCGTCATCTCTCTTAAATCTACAACTTAACTCAACTGTCAATAAGACCAAGATCCACGAAGACAAAAGCTAAAGTTTACCAAATAAATGTATAATCGATTCAAGAGGTTGTCAGTGAGTCATTCTCTAATCATCTCGTCTTGTGGCAGTGTTTACAAATGAAGCTAATGCTAACAGCCTTTAGCTGCCTTGGTAGCTGTGCTGACATAAATATAAATCATTTCCACGGCTGCCAGCGCTACATGTTCTATAGTGTTACGGTTATAAATCACCACTTAAACTAAATAACTTTATATTGACAGAGGCCATAAAAACAAAAACAACCTGTAAACCCATATGCCAAAGCTAACAGCTAACTCTTAGCATTATTATCCCCGTTAGCAAGTGCGCAGATCTCAAAACACCGACATCAGACGCGGGGGATTTGAAGAATGGTGAAAGAGACAATTAAAGGTTTTCAAACAGAACGGGTTTGCTCAGGTTCTGGGTGTAAAAACACGCGTAAATAAGTGTTGTTGTTTTTTCAGCTAGAGCTAACCGTGAGCAGCATCTTCACTAGCCTCTCACCTCCATCTCTGGGCGCAGACGCCATTTTGGGTCAAACAGAACCCGAACCGAGCCCAGTCCTGCGGGAACAACAGTCCAGACCCCGTAAAGAATGAGAAGTGTCCCGGGACAGACCACAAAACTGGACCCACCGTGGAAACCGACTGAACACCGACTAGCCTACCGCGAAACAGCGTTCACCCAGACGCTCACCGGCCGGGAGACTTTCAGAATAAGAGCACAAGAATTTAACCTCTTACCTCCCAATTTAACCGAGCGCATTTTCTCCAATGACTTTACCCCAATCTAAAAGCCTCTGGACTGGAGCTCACAGCCCGTGTGACGCCTCATTTGAAAGCTAAGACCTCAAACCGATCGTAACTTGGTTTAAACGTTATTATCCCTTTAAAAGAATGAAATAAGAGTTTATTTTGAAAGCAACCCCACGGTTCTTCCGGACTCACCTGTCGCGTTGGAAGTGCGAGTGCTGGAGGTCGCCCCTTGATGATCATCGAACATAATAATGATGGAATATTCTTTCAATCCCAGGAGTAGATTTGTCAGTTATTTCGAGTCGATTGTGCAACTTATAACTTACGTTGTACGATGTAGTATCTTGATTTTTTTAAGTTCTCACCTCATTTTCTTTTTTCTTAAAAGTGTTATTTATCTGAAACAGTTTAAAGGTGCATTATGCAACTTTTTATGCCGAAAATAAAGTTGATATTTGTGCGTATTTGACCTTGTAGTGACCCAGTGGCTGTATGAGTGGTCAGCATGGCGCCTTTACTACCATCGTAGGACGCTCCAGGATAATTTGTTTGGATGGTTTTCACTGCCGACGGAGCCTCTCGCCAGAAAACCTACAAAACTATTGATCCTGGAGGGTTGTAGAGGCCACTGTGATGGAAAGTAAAGGCGCTATGCTGACCACTCATAAGGCTACTGGGTCACTACAAGGTCAAATACGCACAAATATCAACTTTATTTTCGGCATAAAAAGTTGCATAATGCACCTTTAAACTGTTTCAGATAAATAACACTGGTGATGCTTTCTTCTTTAATAGTCTTTTATTTGTCTTTCAGTTATTGATGTTCATGAAATCTACAGTTACTTCTAAATTATTTTCCCAAAAATAGTTGATTAAAAAAAAATGCACACCAACCAGAAACAAAGAAAATATGTTTTAATGAAAATATTTTCATACCCAAATGCACATTGGAAAATCACAACAACTGCATAACATTTACGTCTCGTCTCCATTGTGATGTGGACTAAAGGCACCCATATGGGACTCTTTGATTACTCACTGCAAAAAAACAGCATTCTCAGTGTCATAGATGGTGATTAGGAGCATGTTTTGTATCGCTGGCAACAATATAATCCAAAAATGTTACGCAGTGTGCCTTTAAGTTTTCACATGAATCACACACTAGAGTTAATACCCTGTGAACCCTGTGAATGTTACTTGAGTACTGTGAGTAACTGAGTGAAAAAGTTGGATTTATGTTTCATTTGTGACATAAATGAAGAACAAAACCTGCAATAATTTGAATATCCTCATATTTAAAAAAAAAACACCATAAAAAATGTATTCAAATATATATTTCTGAAGAAAAAGGGACAAAACTACAAATTTTAGGTCGACATTAATCTTTTGTAACTTTAAAATGTATTTTTACTCAAGCAAGAGTAAATATACTTCATTACATTACTCAAGTAGAAGAAAAACGTACTGAATGATAAAACTACTCTATTAAATACAGTTTCTTCAAATAGTTACTCAAGTACTCTGACAGTAAATGTAACTAAGTACTACCAACCTGTGATTATCATGAAGTATCTGTACTCTTGAGTAGAGAATAGTTCCACAGTGAGTAAATATTTCAGTGGTAAAAGCTTCATGTAACATCAAATAACGGTGTTTACGTTTCATGAACTTTATTCTTCAGAAAAAAAAATCTCTCTGTGCGTTTCCTTTGATTCTTACATCATCTCATGTCTTGTTTCATCATTTATAAAATTAATTTATCACTACTCAAGTGTAAATCAGACTTTTACCCAGTACAAGTAGCATTTTCCCCAGGTACTTTTTACTTCTTGAGTAAAGTAATTTGAAAGTAAAGTTACTCTTGAGTAAATATTCCAGCTGCTCTTCTCGCCTCTGGCCCAGATTAGAAAAACAGTGTAAATCCTGGAGTAAAGTGGTTTCTATCACAAACTGTGGATGAAGTAGTGCGAGCAGCGCTGGCCTCGGGGACAGCGGCACACCTGCCCAGGCCTGCTCCCACTGCGCTCCTGCTCCTGGTCCTGCTCCTGGTCCCGGCTCAGGGGGGGCCAGCAGAACTTGTCCAGGTTACACTGAGGACAGAGGACAGGTTCAGAACAGGACCAAACAAATAAAGAGCTGGGATCATCTGGCTGCAGGCACCTCCATCACCTTCTTCCACTCTCAATTCCCCACTATAGTTTTTACTACTTTAACCCCCACCTGAACCCAGCACATTTTCTCCAGTTGGGCATTACCCAAATACAAAAGCTTCTTGATATAAGCGTCAAAATAGGGACTAATCATAAAAATACAGAAGAAAACGCAACAAACGCAATGAAAAAAAGAGACAAAAATGTGATGAAAAAGAGACAAAAATGTGACGAAATGTGAGCAATGAAAAAGTGGGAAAATGTGAGATCCCTCTGCAAATAGCACTGTCAGTGTTGTATTGCTGGCAACAGTATCATTCAAAATGTTACATAGTGTGCCTTTAAGGTAAGTTTTTCATCTAATTTTGAGAGCGATGAGATATTTTTTCTTGTGTGTAAAAAATGTTGGACTTTGCAGTGACGTTAACATTTTTGGTATCATAAATCACTTTACAAATGCCCGGTTGTTTTGGAGGTGACTCACGCAGAGACTTAACGCCCCCATTCAGTCTGAACTGGGTCTAAAGTGGTACCATGACGGTGATCCTGCGTCTCTTCAGGCGGCGGCAGAGTCCTGGCAGTCTGTGGAACCGGCGCTGGTCTGAGCTGGGCGCTGTGGGGCTCACCTGGAACACAAGAATCTTCACCTGTTACCTGCAGAAGACAGGCTTATGGAAGCAGTGCCAGGTGCTCTTCTCTTCGGAACTGGTGGAATCAAATTTGTTTTGTCCTTCAAGTAGCCCATGTTGTAACAGGGTTTTTACAAGTCAAATGTAACGCTTTTAAATGCCATTTTAATGCCACAAATGCAAAATGTCTTGGCATGTTTAATTTCTTCATTTCTTAAGCATTCAATCAAACCGACGGATGAGGGAACATTATGATGTAAAAAAAAAAAAAATTAAATCTTGAAACTTTTGGGCAAAAGCATGTCTGCCGAACTGCCGAATCAGTTTTAGATCATAGTTTTTGTATTTTTGACAAATGAATGCAGTAAAAATGTCATTGAGTGGGTTCTCTTTCTAAAGAAAAATCACATTTTCTAAGAAATCTAGATTTAATGACCAATTTAATGACATTTAAAGGAACAGGCCACCATATTTACAAACTGAGATATGTTCTTACCTGAGCTTAGACGAGTTGATGTGTACCTGTCTGGCCTTTGTGTGTGTCCTCAGTCACGCAAAACGACCAAAGATGTTGCTAGCATTTGGCCTCTCCAAATGTATTCCTATAGCTCCAAACGGGGTGAAGTTAGAAGCTACCACGCTCTTCCACAGGCACAAAGACCAGACAGGTACGCATCAACTTGTCTAAGCTCAGGTAAGAACATATCACAGTGTGGAAAAACAGTGGTCTGTTCCTTTAAGGCTTTTTAATTCCCCACACAAACCCCGTGGAAACACTAAAATACTCATTAATTACTATTTTGTTCTCATTTCTCAAGAACAGGCCCAGAGTTGTTGTTTTTTTTTACACTGGCTATGTGCCGTTATGCCTTTTTCAACCCACCAGAGGTCACTGTTTAGTCAGATTTCCCTCTGCCCTCACTAGACCTTTCATGTGTGCCTGTGTGTGCAGAGGAGTAGGGAGCAGATACCTGTGCAGGCGGAGAGACAGAGGTGCTCTCAGGAGGTCTGGACTCACAGGGACTGAGCAGGAGAAGGAAGAGCAGAGTCCAGAGCAGCTTCATGTCTGAGGTCCCGACACACAGGGACAGACGGGGAGACGGCGCTAATCCTCTTATCGGAGAAGGGCAATCACATGATCGCAGGAGTCAGACCGGAGTTTATTTCCAGCTCAAAAACAATTACAGTCAAATAAAGTGAGACAATTACAGTAAACCATTGATGTTGAGCCTGATCACAGCCATCTCCTGTGCTGCTGACTGAAAAGAGGAGGAACAATATACCAGGGTTTGTGGAGAGGCATAGGATTTACAGAGATGCAGACTAAAAGCTGTAGACAGTTTATATATTTAAGTGTATGCATCATACCTTGAAAGTGCTTTAAAATTATGGTCTGATTCTAAACTGAAGAAGGGTTAAGGCCCGAAACATCACTACTTGGTGAGCATGAAAAAAGCTCAGGAGCTACAAAGTTGTGCGGATCTTTTATTCTCTAATTATTTCTCAGTCCTTGATCCTGCACACTTACTTAGACCTGTGGATGTGCGTGTCTTTACCCACAACCTCTGATCCCAAACTACCATACAGCGGGTGTTCCATGATATTTGTTATTCTTTCTAAGTTCAGCCTTGCCCCATAAACAGCAACAAAGTCCATCGTTTTTTAAAGTGTTGCGTCTAGGGCTGAAAAAATAATCA
This sequence comes from Gobius niger, assembly GCF_951799975.1. Classification (NCBI taxonomy): domain Eukaryota; kingdom Metazoa; phylum Chordata; class Actinopteri; order Gobiiformes; family Gobiidae; genus Gobius; species Gobius niger. The sequence goes on along the minus strand of NC_136865.1, from coordinate 3,535,639 downwards.
CGATTATTTCCCCCATATGGATCGATATTGATTTTCAATATGATTTGTTGTTGTTTTTTGTTTTAATGATGAAAAACAGCGGCTCACAGTGTCGGTCTGCAGCAAAGACAAGCTCCACACTTTAATATATACAAATAAAATGAGTCAGCAGAATAGCAAAAACATGGAGCCATAATCGATCTAAAGATGACACAATGATTAAAATCAGATTTATCCGTGATTAGCAGCTTCATAGCTGAAGGTATGATTTAAGGTATGAAAGACAACAGAAAATGATTCTTTGCACATTAAATGATAGCGCCGCCCAGAGGCCGTCAACAGAAACTCTGAGGACACAATGTGCTCTGGTTGGCTCATGATTTGTTTGGTCATATCAATAACTCACTTCTTCCAGAGAGAACTGAAGTCCTTCTGCTGGACTCCAATCATTTTAGAGCAGCTTTTACAATGTTGTGAAGACCGTTCTTGTTTGTCAAAAGGCTTTCTGTAAAAGTTGCATAAAATTGTGTCACATTGAAAGAACGCGCGGCATCCTGGTCCTCTGACGGCTCCTCGCGTGTTTTTGTTTTGCACATTGGCGAGTTAGTGAGAGTTTGTAGCCGATTGTACACTTAAATTCACCAGATCCTCTTCGCGGTCGTGTGTGCCTTCCTGTTTGTCTGAGTATATTCCCTGGGCTTGATCTGATAGGTACTGCAGCATCGCGGCGTCCGGAATTATTTTTTTCCAGAATGCGACAGGACAGGTCATAATCCTGTCAATTACAACACATCAGGAACCATCAGGAACCATCAGGAACTTGCGGCACCATCTTGTGTTCATGGTAAATCTGGAGAGTCTTCATCATCCGACCCCACAAGCTGCTCCTCTGTGTCCATGACGACCTCCTCCGTCTCCGCAGTGACCATCTGTCCGTGCCGTTTGCGGAGGTGGTTGTGTAGCGCCCCCTGTTTGCGGTACTTCTGCCCACACTCGGGACAGCGGTACTCGGCCGTGTGCAGGTGCAGTTTGCCGTGTTCCTTCAGCTGGTGGCGCCTGGTGAAGCCTTTGCCGCAGACGGAGCAGCTGAAAGGTTTGGTGCCGCTGTGAGTGCGTCGGTGTGAGATCAGGGTCTCGTTTGCGATGAAGGCGCTTCCGCAGATCTCGCACACGAAGGGGCGGTCTGTGGGCGTGTGGTACTTCATGTGGCGCTTCAGGTCGCCGGGCCAGGGGAAAGTCTTACTGCACAGGGAGCAGCCGTGAGGGCGCTCGCCAGTGTGGATCCGCGCATGTCTGTACAGACTGGCATTATGGCCGAAGATCTTACCACAAACACTGCAGATGAACTGGGAGTCTGTCAAACACACGAGACGAGTTAGTGTCGAGAGCCTGAACAACAGGACGGTCGCCTATGCCACACCATCAGGATGAGGCCATACTAAAAGTCCGACTGTTCTCCAGTGCGGTTCCTAGTTTAGGAATCGCTCAGCTCCAAGGGCCACATTCTTAAAGCTGCCCTCAGCTACGTCTTTTGGATTTATTTACTTTTTGTCAGTAGTTTTTTATTCCCCCAACCTTTGAACGCCTCACAGCCTCCCGGTGCATGCAAAAGGAGGAATAAGTCCCTGTAGATATCAAAATGGATTATTAAACAATCATGAGGATTTCAGCTGCATCAGAGTAGGTCGCTCAGATGTTTAACAGTTCAATCTTTTTGTAAACTCCTGTCATAATGCTAAACTCTGGCTGCGTTTGATGCTAACTGTTGCTTCAAACATTTGCTCTCTATCTGTTTGTGTTTACACGGTGAGCGGTGTGTGGAAAATGCATCATGTGAGGCGCGAGAGGTGCGGCGCTTGTTTCCTTCTGTGGGACAAAGTCAGCTCGCTGTTTCGAAGGCAGCTGAGGGCAGCTTTAAAGGAATAGGCCACCGTTTTTACATACTGAGATATGTTCTTACCTAACCTTAGACGAGTTAATATATTGAAGCTACCAAGCTCTTCCACGTGTTCCCTATTTAAATAAAGTTACGTGAAGTGTTTTTTAATGCGAAGTATATTTACACAGAAATGTAACATGTCGATTTTATAAGCAGATAACAAGGGGTACTATATTGTGAGGCGTAATGATACGAGGAGTAAAACGTCCGCGCAGTAACTCCTAAAGACTTCCCCGCTCACTTCCGTCAATAGAAGCTGTGTGACTTGTAGAGCAGCAGAGAACAGTTGAAGAAGCGTGGATAACTTGTGAACAATGCCTTTTCCGTGCATCGTGCCGGGCTGTGATAACAAGCAGAAAGTATATAGTGTAGGAATGTTTCACAGATTTCCAACTCACCCCGGACGACGACACAGGACTCAGGAGCTCCACCATGAGGTAGGAATGCGCAGCACTTTCCCAAAATATATTTTCTGCTTGTTGTAAAAGGCTCTGTACAAGTCACGCAGCTTCTATTGACGGAAGTGAGCGGGGGAAGTCTTTAGGAGTTACTGCGCGGACGCTGTGCTCCTGTATCATTACGCCTCACAATATAGTCCCCCTTTTTATCTGCTTATAAAATCGACATGTTACATTTCTGTGTAAATATACTTCGCATGAAAACACTTCATGTAACTTTATTTAAATAGGGAACACGTGGAAGAGCTTGGTAGCTTCTATCGTGAGCTTTTTTGGAGCTATATGACATGTGGGAGAGGCTGCGTATGTGCTCCGTTTGCCTGGCAGAGCGCACGGACAAAGACCAGACGGGGATATATTAACTCGACTAAAGTGAGGTAAGAACATATCTCGGTATGTAAAAACGGTGGCCTATTCCTTTAAGAACAAATTTGTTCTTAACGACTTCCTTGAAAGATTTTTGGCATTCACAACGTTTGAAACATCTGAAAATGTTCTTCTGGAAGAACAAATACAAAGAACTATCAGGAGAGCATTAACACATGCAAAAACCTACAGCTTAAGGAACAGTCAAACTGGGTCTGAAAATTCGAAATCCTCAATCTATTTCTTTAAGTTATTTATTAAAAATTATACAAACTTATTGAATGGCAGTGATCAGAGGCGGTGTAGAGCAGGCACAAGTCTAAATCCGACTGGCTGTGATATTTAATAATTGTTTGAAATCGTTTTTTTCATCAAGCAAGACTGTGATAGATTTTCTCAGTGACACAGCTAAAGTCAGATGGAAAACCTCAGATATTTTGCAATGTATATGTATTGTGTGGCTCATTGCATCACCATATATTGTCATGACAACGACTTGGCCATATACTTTAGTCACATCCCTCAAGACATTAAGCAAATTACCTTTTTTCCTCGGTTTTGTCTTCTCTTCCTTCTGCTTCTTTCCTTCGGGCTCCTTGTCTTCTTCTGTTGCCCCCTCATCTCCACTCTTGTCTCCTACTTCCTCAGTCCCCTCCTCGACCTCACCTCCTTGGTTCCCCTGTCCCAGCTCCTCGCCTCCTTGCACCTCCCTCACGTGGAAGCACTTGTGGCTGAGCAGGTGAGAGTTAAGCACAAACGATCGCGCGCAGACCGGGCACGTGAGGCGGCGGTCCGAGTGGGCGGAGTTCAGGTGCATGAGCAGGTAACCGCGGTGAGTGTAGCTCCGCCCACAGACCTCACAGTTGAACAGGTCCTCTGAGCCTGCGCAGAGAACACGTTTCAGTTCTAGTTTCAGTCCTGGTACCTGGTCAGTGACCCGGGTCTTACCGCAGCAGTTGTGTTTCCTCAGGTTGTCTTTCCGGGCGAAGGACAGTCCACATTTGTTACATTTGAAGGCTTTCTCACCCGTGTGACGGGCCATGTGGGACACCAAGTCCCGCTTCCTCCGGAACTCTTTGCTGCAATCGCTGCACTTGTACTGAGTGCGCTGCTTGGGCTGTGATGTCACGATGGGCGGGGCTGCGGCATCCACCATGTTCTAAAAGTTGGGAAATGAAATGTTTTTTTTTAAAAGCCAGTTTAATTTAGATTCTAATTTACTTCAACAGGGACAATGTGCAAAAACATTAACGATGGTTTGCACTAGTTTTACCTTGAGCTAGTTTCCATCTGCAGCTCCTGAGCAGGTGAGTTACAATACAAAATGTACAATATAAAACATTCATTCATTCAACCATTCCCCCGTTACAGCCATCAGTCCACACAGAACCATGCTAAAATGACTACAATCAAACATCACTAATGGTCATAATTACTTTCACTGACAGACTGGTTTTCCAATAGCACTTCCCTTGTATTGAGAGGTTAGTCGCACATTGGAATACGCAATACAATATTTTTTTTTATCTAAAACTTTAACAGCTTGATTATAAAGGGATTTTAGATGTTTTACTGTTATCCCACCTGCCTGGGACATAAAACACGAAATACCATAATTAATGTGAGAAATGATCATTGCTTCCAAATACATTCTCAGCGTCCTGAGTAAGTGTATTTCTGATTTGTCTAAAGACAGACACTAACCACTTAACAGCCATCTTAGGGTTAGGATTAGGGTTAGGGTTAACAATTATTTACATCCAAATCTCAAAGCATATTGACAGGAGAGCTTGCCAGTGTGATACCTTATAGGGCTGGGACGATCCACTTTTGTCACGATCCGATACGTATCACGATACTCAGGGGCCGATCCGATATGTATTGCAATATAGTAAGTAATTACATTTGCTGTACTTAACCCTAATTATATCCTGATTAGGGTTAACTAACCCTAACTCCGATCAGGGGGGACGGCAGGTAACAGGTAAACATGTTTTTAAACATGTTTTTAAAAACTATATGTTCAAAACAAGGCCTAAATATTTGAATTCCTCTACAACTTTGATTTGATTCTGGTTCAAAGCCACTGGGAACTGCTCTTACATGACTTGGATCCTGGAACATTTGAGGTACTTTATTGCCTGATTTTTCATCTTGCAGCGGGTCCCATCACAATCACATTCTAGTAAGTATTTATATTCTCAAAAATGACAATTGTCAAAGTCATGTCGTCAAAATATGTCATCACTTAAAGGGACTACATGGAGTTTAAAAATGGTAAAATTATCTAATTTCCTCCCCCTTAATGTTCCAGCCATGTCCTAATGTGTAGAATGAGCTCAGACCTGTTCACCACAACTGCCTCTAAAATCCTGCACTGTCACTAAAAAGGTGTCACTTCGGGTCTGAAGTGCCGTCATGCACGAGTTTAATATAGAAGCTGCAGTTACACGTATGACCTGAGGTGGCAGTAGAGAGTATAAAATGGCCAACTTGCATCTAGCCCCTTTAAGTTCAAAAGATGAGTACAACAATTATACAAACATCACTTCCTGAGTCGGCTTCATCACTTTCTCCTTCAGACTTTTCAGCCTCAGATTCATTCGTGCTGTTCTGCTCTTCTCTCTCTTTCTCTCTGTTCGTCTCAGTCTCTCCCTCACTCTCGCTCTCGTTCTTCTCTCCTACACTCTCCTTCTCTTCCACAACATTTTCTTTCTCGTCTTGCTGACTCTCTGGACCTGTGAAAAGGAGAGGTCTTGTTAGTCTCGAGACAGAGGGTGCCGCTTTCCCTCGGAGTGGGATGGAGCACAATTGAGCGGCTGGCGTGTTCAAAGCCTCAGATGGAGTCCAATCCAATAATACATACTGAGTAATCTTACTCTTATAAGAGGGGTAGAGTTACCTGTCCCTTTGAGGAGTGGACAAAGATGTTCCTCTTTCGCCTCCTCCTTGACCTGGATCTTCACCGCATCATGATACTGGATGGGATTTTGGTCGGGCCTCACAGGGTCCAATGCTGGGGCACAATCTGGAAAAATCCAATACAGCCGTTAAAATAAGGGTAAGCAACATGCGCTCGAACTGGTTTAAAAAGGCGCTACAATAACTGGGCAAGTCTCACCAATAACCTTCTCTTTATTGTTAACGTTACCATGGATCATGTGTTTGCACATGTGTCCTAACAAAGATGAATGAATGAATGAATGAATGAATGAATGAATGAATGAATGAATAACTGGCACTAATTCGGACTTGGTTGGAGACAGGTGCAGGTAGGTAGCAAGTGTCTGACTTTACTGCAGACTGGTTTTATCATAAAGTCTGACAATACAAAGTGTGAATCACATTCAGCTTTCTGACTGGATCACTGGCTCACGAACCAAAGCAAAAAACACTGTCACAATGTAAAAAAAAGACTCATTGTAGTCTTTTTATTTATTTTACTGTCATGGTTATTCAAATGCAATTCTAGTCTACAAAACATTGCCAATTCTTTTTTGATTGGGAATGGCTGCACTACGTCGTATCATTTTCAAATTGTGAACAGCACAATTGTTACCAGGAGATCTTTGATTTGATAAAGTTTACCTTTTATCTGAGGACACAGAGGCAATCTTTGTCAAATATAACAAAATCACAATATACAATATATCTAACTCAAAGTAGAATTAAACCAGGCCTAAACAGGATGAAACAAGGTCTGAACCAGTTCTTAAACAGGACTGAACCAGGAGGACAGAAGACACAGACAGACCTGATTGAAATGCAAAGACAATCGTAGGTTCCATCTTCTGCTACTTTCTTTCCTTACAGCTCGGCTTTTGCTCTTTGAAACCTCCAAAAGGTCGATTGTAAGAATTCTTATCTTCGTCTTCCTGTACTTGGGGTCAAATAATTCCTCTTCGCATCACTCATTTGTTATGATGCTCGTGGGCGCCATTTTGATCAAGTTTCCTCTCGAATGTCTTTACTTCCGGTCTGTGCGACAAAAACAGATTAAAATACATTTAGTTTGGAAATAATTTTAACACAGCTAATCACACGATTATTAACAACTGAATACTGCCATGCACAGTATTTCGACTTTTTTCAAGGACCATAAACATTTTGCAAAGTTACGTTGTTCAACTTTGCGAAAGTCGATGGAGGAAACGCTAGCTTTGGTTATTGCTAGCTTTACAATATTTTGGTGGCGTTTTGTTCACTTAATCCACATTTTCTCGTCTCGTTTTTCGTTATACATCTACTGTTCATGATTTACAAACCGCAGAGAAATTATTAAAGTTAATTAACCTGGTTCATATATTATTTCTCGGGATTTCACCCTGGTTTAGTTTAGCAGAGATGCTAAAAGATGCTCTAGCCATTGGTGCTAGCTCGAAGCTAACGGGTGCAGGGCACAGTTCGGGGGGTTTCACGGGCCTTACGGGGCTCAGGGGTTATACCAGACCCGCACCGGAGACCGGAGACTGTGCGGCGGATGGAGCCGTGACCCCGCCGCTGTCGGAACTGTTTTGGGGGTAAAACATGGCACAAACGGGAACACTAGAGCTACATCTACAGCCGAGCAAGGAGGCCGAGCCGCGGCGGAAACAGCCAAAGATTGACGAAGAAGTTTTAGCTTCTGGTTTGCATTTTTTTTTTTTAAATATATATATTATTTAGTTACATTTTATCCTCAGTTGTATCAGTCGAAAACAAGCCACAAGTTCCTGTATCAAGTCTCAATGTGATTTGCTGCAGCTACTGAAAGGTACCATATTGATCTCAAATCATGTGACACTTATCAGTCGCAGTGATTGGTCATTGATGATTGATACAGCGTGATTCTAAACGTGATCAAGTTGAAAGTTTTCTTCCGTAAGTTAAACCGCTAATCTTCAATGAAGACTCTTGAGTCATCATCTGTACTCTGTAATTGAAGTGTCGAACGTTTCGCCTTTCATCCAGAAGTCTTCGTCAGTGCATCAGCCCGCAGCCCAGATGAAAATGTTGGTTTGAAAGAGGAGTCAAAGAAGCATTTTCTGTGGAGAAGGAGAATCCCTCCATGAACAGGAATGGCAGACTCGGATTTTACCTGCCTCCACTGCACGGTAACCTCCAGGTCTGAAGAGTAGGTATTGTCATGTTAATGAGGCTGCAACTCAGCCCAGGACAGATCAATAGGCAGTGATCAGCTGAGATGAGGGCCGTTCAGGCTGAAACTCAGGTGTGAGTTAGGTCGTTAGGACTTAGAACTACAAAGACTCATAACTACAAAGTTGCTTACCTACAGGTGAGAGTAGCTGTTAATAGAGGGAGGGGGGACTGAGCCAATGAACTGTGGTCTTTATATGGGCTGCAGGCTGAACTGGAACCGCTGACGAAGCCTTTTGGATGAGAGGCGAAACATTCAACACTTCAACTTCAGTACAGAAGATGACTCAAGAACCTTCACTGAAGATGGAAAACTCCTGTACGACTGAGAGCCTACCCAAACATTAAACTGATAATGTTTCTGGTATTCCAGGCACATTCCACAATGATAAACCAATGTAAATATGAAAAAATGTAAATGTATTGTTCACCTAAAAGCACTTGGACACAACAGTGTGTTCGTACCACCTCATAAAATGTCAGAAATTCTAACAATAACACAACAAAACACTTCCGTTTGTTAAATGTAAATTAAATTAAGTTTAATCAAATTTTTTCGAAAGGCCAAAGCTCAGTAATGTGAAATGGTGCATGTCCGTTTTTCAGTCCCAGGGGATCTCCAGCTCTTGGTGATGTCAGATGAGGAGGAGGAACCTGCGGCATCAGTTCAGCCAATCAGAGAAGAGCAGTCTGATCCCGTCCCCTGGTTCTGGTGCAGGGGGAACCTTGGGCCAGCTCTGAGTCCAGTCCAGTCACCGTCCAGAGGAACAGCCCATGGCAGATCCAGTGGAGGACCGGGCTCCGGATGGTCTCTGGGTCCAGCTCTCTCCAGTCCGAGCCGGTCCTGGTCCAGAGGAAGGTCCAGAGGAAGGTCCAGAGGAAGAGGGGGCTGTGGAGAGGTGTCGCAGTGTAGAGTCTGTGGACGCGTGTTTAAGTTCCGCTCTGCGCTGGAGATGCACATGCGCTCTCACACCGGGGAGCGGCCCTACACCTGCTCTTTCTGCGGCCGGGGCTTCAGCCTCAAGGGGAACCTTAAGACCCACCTGAAGACCCACCTGAACGGGTCCGAACAAGATCTGAACCGCTTTATCCTGGATCGGAACAGAACCCCTCCCCGGAGTCGTCTCCAGAGCCCTCCCCTTACCCCCCTCATGACCCCTCCCCTGACCCCCCTCATGACCCCTCCCCAGACCCCCCTCCTGACCCCACCCCTGACCCCCGTTCTGACCCCTCCCCTGAACCCTCTACAGACCTGCTCCTGGTCCCAATCTTCAGTCCAGTCCAGGTGAGACTAAATTGTGTTATAATTAGGGCTGGATAAAAAGTATTTTCCTTAATTATAGTATTTTATTGCTGCCTGGTAGGTCCCAAGTAGGGATGCACCGATCCGAGTAGTATCGGATATACAGTAAGAGCCGATACTGGAAAAAAATGTGGTAACTGCTACAAGTATCCGATACTGAACCGATACCAGCTCAGTAATGCAACAAGACCAAAGATGTTGTTAGCATTTAGCCTCTCCTCCTCTCCTCTATGGGGCCAAACAGGGTGAAGTTAGAAGAGAACAAGCTCTTCCACGCTTTCCCTATTTAAATACAGTTACGTGACGTGAGTGGTTACGCAATCCAAGTATAGTCACACTTGTCGATTTTCTAAGCAAATATAAAAAGGGGCACTATATTGTAAGGCGTAATAATACCTCAGGAGAACATCGTTTTAATTACTTCACTTTCCCGCGCGGACGTCAAATTGCTTCTAAGTGCTCCTTTTTTAATATAATCAAGCCCCCCTATCTCTTGGTATCGGTTAAGATCGATATAAGAGATGGGTATCGATATTAACCGGTATCTGGCCCCAATACCAGGGGCAGATTCTCAAACCCCTCTAATCCCAAGGCAGCACTAAAGGCAGTTACTTTGTTATTCCTGCTCAAATATGTAGGATATGTTGTAAAATGTAAATGAACATTGAAGTATAGTATGAATGAACTCTCTTCCCTTCTGTTCAAATGAGGGCCCGACCGATCTGTGGAACCACAAAGTGATAGAGACATGTTTTATGTTTGAAAGATTTACTGTTTTTTGTTTTGGAATCTACTGGCTTTTGTCTTTCAAAAAAGCTTCCTCTAAAGTACCGACTAAACATGAATGCCCTGAGTAAATCAGCCCTATATGCCTCATTTAGCGCCTCCTGCTGTCATTGTTCAACACTGACACGTTTAGAAGCATCGGGACCAGACATTTTTAAAAATGTGACCAAAAATATCAGCGGTGCAGATCGGCCAATCAAAATCCCCAATAATCTGTTGACCTGTATAAGATATAATTCTATGATTTAAACCTATTTGACCCATTTTAAAGCCACACCGCGTAAGATTTCACCCAAAAAACAAAACTGAAATACAAGCATTTATTTTATGATAGATATTTTCACCATTGAAAAATACCTCAAACAAACATGTGATTTTGCTCTGAGCGGCTCAGCTCTGCTAAAACATGACTATAACTTTACCAGGAGTGGGTACGTCTCCAGCTCGTTTCCATGGAGACGTCGACTAAAGTCAGCAGAATTGAGAGTTAAAGGAATAGGCCGCCGTTTTTACATACTGAGATATGTTCTTACCTAACCTTAGTCGAGTTAATATATCCCCGTCTGGTCTTTGTCCGTGCGCTCTGTCACGCAAACGGAGCACATACGCAGCCTCTCCCACATGTCACATAGCTCCAAAAAAGCTCACGATAGAAGCTACCAAGCTCTTCCACGTGTTCCCTATTTAAATAAAGTTTCGTGAAGTGTTTTCATGCGAAGTATATTTACACAGAAATGTAACGTGTCGATTTTATAAGCAGATAAAAAGGGGGACTATATTGTGAGGCGTAATGATACAGGAGCACAGCGTCCGCGCAGTAACTCCTAAAGACTTCCCCGCTCACTTCCGTCAATAGAAGCTGCGTGACTTGTACAGAGCCTTTTACAACAAGCAGAAAATATATTTTCGGAAAGTGCTGGCGCATTCCTACCTCATGGTGGAGCTCCTGAGTCCTGTGTCGTCGTCCGGGGTGAGTTGGAAATCTGTGAAACATTACTACACTATATACTTTCTGCTTGTTATCACAGCCCGGCACGATGCACGTAAAAGGCATCGTTCACAAGTTATCCACGCTTCTTCAACTGTTCTCTGCTGCTCTACAAGTCACGCAGCTTCTATTGACGGAAGTGAGCGGGGGAAGTCTTTAGGAGTTACTGCGCGGACGCTGTGCTCCTCGTATCATTACGCCTCACAATATAGTCCCCCTTTTTATCTGCTTATAAAATCGACATGTTACATTTCTGTGTAAATATACTTCGCATGAAAACACTTCACGTAACTTTATTTAAATAGGGAACACGTGGAAGAGCTTGGTAGCTTCTATCGTGAGCTTTTTTGGAGCTATGTGACATGTGGGAGAGGCTGCGTATGTGCTCCGTTTGCGTGACAGAGCGCACAGACAAAGACCAGACGGGTAAATATTAACTCGGCTACGGTTAGGTAAGAACATATCTCAGTATGTAAAAACGGTGGCCTATTCCTTTAAACAGGTTAGGCCCTCATCCAGGTCCATTCTTTCATTGTCCATGGCAAAAATAGCATTTTCTGTGTCAAGCTGGTCATTGAGAGCATGTTTTGTGTTGATGGTACAGTATAGTCCAAAATATTACGCAGTGTGCCTTTAAATTACTTCAAATATCGCCCAATGCCCTCGTTACAACCAGTCAGCACCAAAACTGGTATAAACAAAACAAAAACTGCTACAGAAATGAGCCCCATAATCTTAAACCTTTTTATGTGAAAAGTGCAAGTAAAAAGTGACAGAGATGATTAACTGACCTTCACTTGTCCCATTCCCATGAGTCCAGACCGGAGTCTAACCTGCTCCAGTGCCCGGTGTGCAGCAAAACCTTCAGCTGGAGATCCACTCTGTCCGTGCACATGCGCGTGCACACCGGCGAGCGCCCGTACTCATGCACGCTCTGCGACCGGCGCTTCTCTCTCAAGGGGAACCTCAAGGACCACATGCGGCGCCACCTGTCGGACAAGCGGCACATCTGCGCCTTCTGCGGCCTGGGCTTCGACTACGAGAACCTGCTCCTGAACCACATGGCCGTTCACACCGCGGGGGAGGAGGGAGGAGAGAGCGCGCACAAGGCCGGCGGCGTGCCCCAGAGCAAGCGCCACGTCTGCCCCTTCTGCGGACTGGGCTTTGACCAGGAGCAGCAGTACTTCAGCCACCTCACTGTGCACACGGCGGGAGAGGAGGGGGGCGAGGAGGAGGGCGCTGAGGACAAGCTGCTCCTCTGCCCCTTCTGCGGACTGCACTTCGAGCACAAGAGTCTGCTTCTCCATCACATCACTGTGCACACCACCGGAGAGGAGGAGGAGGAGGAGGAGGAGGAGGAAGAGGAGGGGGGAGCGCGCGAGGATCTGAGCAAGGACCAGGCCCCAGAGCATGAGGGTGGAGACGATGATGATGACGATGGGGAGGAGGAGGTGTTCTTTGCTATAACCGTTCAGTGACTCTGATGGACTGCTCCTCAAAGATTTTCAATAAGAACACTGTAGCTGCATGTTCAGAGAGCTCCTGCAGGACATGAAGTACTGTTGAACTGCAGTACTGTGGTGCTATAATACTGTGGTACTCTCTGAGTGTGTGATGTCATGTGCACGTCCCTCCTCAGTCAGTACACTGCAAAAAGTCATCTGGGAATAAGTACTTTTGTCCTCGATTTGAGAGTCTTCATTTAAAGAAATCTGTCTCTGGGGCAAGATTATTTACACTTGAATTAAGATAAAACAACTACAACAGTTTTAGTTCAAGTAAATGAAGATTTTTCATCTAGTTTTCAGATTGACGATTTATCTTTATTTAAAGGGACTAGACTGAGTTTAAACATATAATGTTTAAACTCATATAATGTTAAACATATACGGATTTCCCATCAACCAGTGCAACCAGTGCTCCTCCTGTGACCAAAACAGTGAAGATGGCGATCTTTCACCAAAGAAAAAAAGAGTGGAAAAAGAGTGGTGCGCACTGAATGGGTGCTGCTGCCGGATGCTCTCTCATCAAATGCAATTTCTCCATCTGTGAGATCAATAAAGTATCATCTTATCTTATCTTAACATTATGTATTTTCCACTCCCTACTTGTTCCAGCAATGTGCAAATATGTAGAATGAGCCCAGACCTGTTCACCTCAACTTGAGCTTAAAGCCTGCACTGTCACTCAAAAAGGTGTTATTTCGGGTCTAAGCTTGCCTGGCTCTACTATTGGCTATTGGGAAGTTGGTTTGGTCACGGAGCAAGTGGAGCAGTTTGAACGGGCGGGCCTAACGCGCTCAGATCGTCAGTGAAATAAACCAGTCAGCCATTAGCGGACGGGACAACAGCTGTATCCAAATCACAAAATATGAACTGATTATAAACTGATGAGAACGCAGAACAAAATCCTCGACTACTTTATCCATAATCATTAGGTTTTGTTTTTTTGGTCACTGTTGATTGAACTACAACATAGAGTGACGTAACTTTGTTAAACAGATAAACAGAAACTGAAAGAACTGAACGTCCGTTCATATGTAGAGCTGTTGTCAAAGTGACGACCTTGTTCACATAGTTGGAAAAATTATGTGAGAACATTTCTGTCCCTCGAAGGCGACTGTTGGACAAAGTCCAAGGTCTGAAACTGTGGCCTCAAGTCGCCGATATTTAGAACATTTAAACTGAAATGAGAAATAAACACGTAGTTCTTTTTTTTTGTCAATAAGGAGGTGGACAGTAAACAAAATCTTTTTATTTATTTATTGTGACCAAAGAAATCCACGTACACATATAGGCTAGGCCGTCTAAATGTACTTTATTTGTATTTTTTACGAGTGATCTGATGGTACAACGTAGCCAATTGATCGGAAATGTAGCCACTATATTTATCATCAACACCGTTTTGAAACTTTTCCCTGTGATTCCAAGACGAATTTAAATGATGATGATGAAAAAGTGGCAGTGTCTGTGTCAGGCTGATCCCAGGTTCTGTCGTTCCCCTGTCCGCTATGGTCCACTATGGTCCACTATGGTCCACTATGGTCGGCTATGGTCCGCTATGGTCCACTATGGTCCACTATGGTCCACTATGGTCCACTATGGTCCACTATGGTCCGCTATGGTCCACTATGGTCCACTATGGTCCACTATGGTCCGCTATGGTCCACTATGGTCCACTATGGTCCACTATGGTCCACTATGGTCCACTATGGTCCGCTATGGTCCACTATGGTCCACTATGGTCCGCTCCTGCCTACGGCCTGACTTTTCCGTCGCTTTCAAGATATTGACAACATTAATATTTGCATAAATGTCACTTGAGACTTATAGTCTTTAAACCAATGCCCGTCAGCCTTATGGGTCACGGTTATGGCTCAATATACTTCAGTGTTCACTCTCCGTTGCCTGGACCCGCTCACACATTTCAATGGTGGAGTGGTTTGTTTGGAGCCTGATTGACCCACGTGTGCGCGGTGGAGACGGGCATTCGGCTTATTCCCTGTGACGGTTGTGATTGATCAGTCACTTGTTTACCGTGTATGTCCAGACCCACCTTCTTTAAAGAAGTGGGTGTGGTTTACCAGGCCCAAGTCCGAAGTGCCGTCATGCAAAAGCTTAATATAGAAACTGCAGTTACGCGTAAGACCTGAGGTGGCAGTAGCGAGTAAAACAATGTCAACTTCCATCCAGGGGAGGGCAATTAATTTTCATAAGGGGCCACATGAGAAGCCTGGATTGAGTTGGAGGGCCGCACCAACAATAACTCAAACTTATTCTGCACCTTTATCCCATTGTACATTACACTAAATTGTGTATTTTGAATATCTGATACTGGTATTTAATAGGACTATTATTTTCTGAAAATATTTTGCAATATAAATCCAAGGACGTGCATGTGTGTGCGTCATTATTATGCTTATTCGACTTCTTATACTTGTTGCTCTATTCTACCATCCTACTGAAAGCACCTCTGTGAAGTGAAGCGATAGCGGGGGTCTCCAAGCAAATTTCCCAGGGGGCCAAAACATACATGGAGAGTGTATTGCTGGGGTCCATTAACAAAAGCTCCTAAATAAAAATATGATTGGGAAAATACTATTAAGGAAACTAATGAGCCTGACAGGGCTGTCGTCAATGTGTTGTTTGTATCCTGATCTCTCATTATGTCAGTGCCCTCTGCTGGGCATGTGTGGAATTCTTTCCTTTTGTTTTTTTATTTAAGCAGCCCCCTAGTGGCTGGAGTGAGCATTCTGGTAATTTCTTTAAAAAAAATCATAACTCTGCAAACGAATAGGCTGGAGACTTTTTTTTTACCTACTCAGGAGTTTATGCCCGTGGGCCGGATTCAATCGTCTGGGCCGTGATGTGCCCAGGTCTGATCTAATCCCTTTAAGTGTAAATATCTTGCCTTGTGGACAGATTCCTTGACATTAGACTCTCAGGTGAAGGATAAAAGTACTTATTTCAAGTAAATCTGACTTATTTCAAGATTACTGTATGCAGTGTGTGACCATAATAAGGCATTTTACTGTTTGACCATCCCCACATTTACAACACCTCTGTTGAACTTAGTCCTCTGTTCAAAATGACCAACATGAAAAGCCTTTTTACCTTTTGTTATAATCGAACAATGTGCTTCATGTATTTATACAAATAAATCCAATGTTACATAAGCTAGTTGAAGAGTTGGTAAAGGTCTACTCTCACTACAGTCTGTTGTCTGAATATTTCTGTTTTATTCCCAGAAATACTAAACAGAATCAATACACAAAACACAGCTGAAAAAGTGGAGTAGATAGAGCCCATTCTTTGACCAAGTTGTTAATTTTGTGATAAAAGTGTCAAATGTTGCCTCGTACTTTCTGACATTTCTTTAATGGGGGCCATTTTCCAAGATGGTTTCCACAGGGTCCGGGACAGGTCAGGTGTACGACCCCTGCTTTAAGTCTACTGTTCCTTTTATTTAGAGATGATCTTTAACAAGATGGAGATCGATGGAAGCTGCTTCCTGTGAAAGACAGTGAAGACTGCAAGCAATAATCAACTAGATTAGTTAAAACATCTATCATTTAAAGTTAGAGTTGTTTTAACTACTTAAACTGTTTTTGGCCGTTTATTTCACTTGTTCTGAGATGTGACTTGTTTTAATACATTTTCTCTCCATTGATTTATCGGCCAATGGAGTTCTTATTTCCAGCAGGATTTCCTGAGAACCAGTGAGAAAAGTCCTCAAACAAGCAGAGTATTCTTGGCCAGATCAGGAAAAAAGTCTAAATGTGCAAAAACAACTTAAAGCAAGATTAATATTCTCAATCCAAGTCATTTAAACCCATGCTTGATATTTACTTTTTACAGAGCAGGTAAGTAAGCAATATCCGATTAAGAAGAGTTAACTGAGTAGTATATAGGGCTGGGTACTGATGCCGGTACTTAGCTTTTTTTTTTTACTTTATTTGTTTATTTGAAGAGGACAGTGCACATTTATGAGCACTCAGTACAGTAACTTTGTGTAAATGTGTCAGATTTAGCCATGGGCTCCTTTCCATCTTTAACAATGCCTGGTTTTCAATACCAATGCCTGAACGGTGCTTTTGTCAATACCTATCCTAAAGTATTTCTCATTTGTCAATTTATTTATTTTTCTTCCATTCAATTTCTTTTGCATTTGTATGATTTGTTTGAGTTAAAACAAAAGGGCGGAAAAAGCACTTTCCATTTTTTTCTTTTTTCCCCCCCAAAATATTTTCCTTTTTCTTTTTTTTTTTTTTCTTTTTTTCCCCCAAAAAATTCCCCAAATTTTCATTATTTTTACTTATTTTCCCAAATTTTCTTTTCTTTTCTTTTCTTTTTTTTTTTACTTGTTTCCCCCCTTTTTTCCACATTTTTTTGAACTTGTGTTTTGCTTTTTTTCTATTTGTACTTTTGAATTTTATTCTGATGACCAACAGCCTCAAAACTTGAATATAAAAATTGTATATTTCTTTTCGGTACCTGCTTTCAATACTTTTATTTTTTAACCTTTTTTTTTTTGTTTCAATCCCAGACCGGTATCGTTTAACGCCACCCAGCTCTAGTAATGTATCGATTCTTAGTTAAAGGTTTGAATAAAAGGGCAGAGTGCTTCATTTTGGACACAGCATGAGTCAGCTGATCTCTTTGTAAACGTTCCTTGGAAAGTTGGTGACGAATATACTGAGATGATGATGAAAAGCTGCAAATGTTATTGGCCAGAGGTTTCCAAAGTGGCTGTTATAAAAAGAATAAAAAAAACATAATTGCTTTGACTTTTGCCATTACACAGTTTATCCGGTCCAGTCCTGGTTCTGTTTGGGTTCATCCTGCCCCCGTCACATGACCCTGACCCTGTTCTGCGATTGGCCGGGCCTCAGGGACAGTCTTAGTCCTCAAGTGAAGGTTTTAAGTCCTATTTGAGTCCTGGATTAGCAGATTATCAGGAGACAGTGGATTAAAGTGACCTGAGCGGAGCGGCCGCACGGGCAGAGGAACGTGCACCTGACCCGCCCTCCTCCCTGGACCCCCTCCCTCTGGACTCAGAGAACCTGGCCTGGACCAGGTCTGAGCCCGGTCTGGTGAGCAGGTTCTGAGGGACTCTGGATGGCAGTTGTTCTCCTCACGCTGCTTTAGACCTGGATCAGGGGGTCGAGATCCTACAGAGTCCAGAAGTTTCACCTGAAGCTGTTTCGGTGGATTTGATTTGCAGGCGCTGCTGCGGGCGGATCACGAATGCTGGATGGAAAACCTTTGCATTTTCTTTGAATTTCCGACAGAGACCCGAGTGTGAAGGCCCTTACTGATGCCTGGAGTCACAGCGCACGGTAAATGCTCCTCGTGTTTGTTCCATTGTTACAGAAAGCAGTATAAAAATATATTATGCAGTTAAAGAAAACACCATGTCTTGACTCACACACTCCTGTACCTGGATCGTAAACCTGAAAGACCGAGCTCTTACACAAGACATTACAAATCATCAACCATTGCTCTTTTCACATGACGATGTAATTGTTTTTTTGTTTTTTGTTAAAGCTGCATTATGTAACTTTTTTATAAAGACTGAAAAAAGAAAAAATCAAGTGTGTACCAGAGATGGGTTGTGCTCAGTTACGTTTAGCCTATTCAAGTACATGTACTTCAGTAACGTTTTGCAAGTGTTTTTTTTTTTCATACAGTACTTTTTACATCTACTTCAGTGACGTATCTCTTTCTTACTTGAGTAAAAGAAATAGCAACTCGTTCCACTTACTCAGTTCTCCCAGTAGTCAAGTCAAACTTTCTTCAAGTCCTTTTTTTCTTCTTACTCCATTACCAGTAAGTATCTGGGCCACTACTTTTTACTTCTACTTGAGTAAAACTATGTCAAAGTAGCGTGTAACTCTGAAAGGAGTAGGCCACCGTTTTTACATACTGAGATATGTTCTTACTTTACCTTAGACGAGTTCATTTGTGTCTGGTCTTCACGCGCGCCCTCAGTCACAGACGGCGTTAGCATTTAGCTTCCTCTCCTCTATAGCTCCAAACCAGGTGATTTATATAATAGTGTTACGTGAAGTGTTACATGATAAAGTATAGTTACACAAAATTAAACAATGTGGATTTTAAAGGGGAACTACATTGTAAGGCGTAATAATCTCAGGAGTACTTCGACATCCGCATGGGACGCAGTAAAAGCGGTGGCCTATTCCTTTAAGAGTAAATATTGTGTCTACTCTACCACCTCTGCTGTGCTCTAGTGTGAACTTTGTTTCACCTAAAATGTTACATAGTGCACCTTTAATCAAATCTATGAGCAAATGCTTTAAATTGGAGCGTGTTATGTAAGCCTAGCTCAAATGAGAAATACTAACGCAGTTAATCGCAATTCATTGAATTTCAAAACTGATTAATCTGATTTTAAAAATGAATTGACAGCACTTTTACTCATTAGGAGTTGTTGTTTATTACTTTCTAGTCATTATTTGTGACACTTTGCAGATAAGGGTACTTCAGAGTATAAATTAAAGTGTGTGCACCAGACAAACAACATAGGCACCATGTTGGTGGTTGAATGAAAATATTAACTGTATGGCGACGTGTAAACAGGCAGCAACCTCCCTCTCTCTCGGTACAGCAGCATTTATTGCCTTTTTCTACCAACTGCATTTGTGGTTTCTGTGTTCCACATTGTGTTACTGGATGCTTTTGTGCGTTTTTGCCGTGTTTTTGTGGGGTTCAGTGGACTCTCTTACTGCAGAGAGTCCATTATGGTCCTGATGAAAGCAGCTTTTTTAAAGTAAACAAACAGCTAGCTCTTCAGCTAAACCCATTGAGACCTACAAATGTCTTATTTTGAAAAAAACTGAAGAGGCAAGAAGAGCCCCTACACCTGCAGCATATAAAGACTGTTGTGGAGCGGAGGGAGCTGCGCAGGAGGAAGAGGAAGGAGGAGGTGGAGCTGATCAGTGCAGGACACCACGCTCTGAAACAGGGTCGCTGCACCGTTTCCCTGACCTCCAAAAACCTGCTGGTCAGGTGGACCCACAGTGGTGGTGTGGCTCGGTCAAAGCGGCTCAGGACTAACACCTGAACACTATTTCATTATACGCTTGAACAATGACAAATAAAGAACTTACTTACTTAATTACTTACTTATTTAAAAGTGCAGGAAACAAGAATAAAGCAATGATTTGTAATTAATAGTTACGCCACAGTTTTATACTGTGTGTTTAATGTTTTATAACATGATTGTTTTAGTAGGCCTATCTTTATTAAAGGTGCATTATGCAACTTTTTATGCGGCGAAAAAAGAAAGTTGATATTTGTGCATGATTGGCCTTTTTGTGCCGGCTGTCTGGGTGGTCAACAGGGCACCTTTGCTTTCCATCACGGCAGCCTCTACAAAGCTCCAGGATCAATTGTTTTGTTGGTTTTCTGGTGAGAGATCCGTCAGCAGAGAAAACCGACCAGAAATTCTAAAAACAATTGATCCTCGAGCATCATGGAGGCCTCTGTAGTGGAAAGTAAAGGCGCCATGATGACCACCCAGACAGCCACTGAAAGGTCAAATTCTGTACAAATAAAAGTTTTTTATGCCACATAAAAGTTACATAATGCACCTTTAATAAAGATAGGCCTACTTTTTTTTTTTTTTGACGACACAATCCTGAATTCTGAAAAATTCTGAAAGACCTAGAATATACAATATGAGAGACATTTTGTGTCTGGAAATATTGTGTACATGGACCATAGCAACTCACCCTTTAATTTACCTTTGATGAGTCCTCAATTCAGCAGCGTCTCTCTCTCAGACAGGGTTGCCAGATCTCGGCAGCCGAGCTCCATCTCACCTACACACTCCTGGAGTGCGGGATGGTAGGGCATCTGACGCGCAACAGTATCGGCAGAAGTTTGACTGACCTCTGTGACCGCAGCAGGAGCCATGCAGAGTCAGTGGTGGGACCCAGGACCGTGGCCCGGCCCAGGCCCAGAGCAGAGCCCGGCCTCGTGGCTCCCCTCCAGAGACGGGCAGAGACTGGTCGGGCGCATCATCCTCAACAAGACTCTGAAGAACGGAGCCATGACCAGAGACACGGGGGCTCTGCTGGGACTGAAGGTACAGCACGTGAGCTGAGGAGGCAGAGGAGAGGGACAGAGGGAGCAGAGGAGGAAGAGGAGGGGGTCAGAGGGAGCAGAGAAGGAAGAGGAGACGGTCAGAGGGAGCAGAGGAGGCAGAGGAGAGGGTCAGAGGGAGCAGAGGAGAAAGAGGAGAGGGTCAGAGGGAGCAGAGGAGGAAGAGGAGGGGGTCAGAGGGAGCAGAGAAGGAAGAGGAGACGGTCAGAGGGAGCAGAGGAGGCAGAGGAGAGGGTCAGAGGGAGCAGAGGAGAAAGAGGAGAGGGTCAGAGGGAGCAGAGGAGGAAGAGGAGAGGGTCAGAGGGAGCAGAGGAGGAAGAGGAGGGGGTCAGAGGGAGCAGAGAAGGAAGAGGAGACGGTCAGAGGGAGCAGAGGAGAAAGAGGAGAGGGTCAGAGGGAGCAGAGGAGGCAGAGGAGAGGGTCAGAGGGAGCAGAGGAGAAAGAGGAGAGGGTCAGAGGGAGCAGAGGAGGCAGAGGAGAGGGTCAGAGGGAGCAGAGGAGGAAGAGGAGAGGGTCAGAGGGAGCAGAGGAGGAAGAGGAGAGGGTCAGAGGGAGCAGAGGAGGAAGAGGAGAGGGTCAGAGGGAGCAGAGGAGGAAGAGGAGAGGGTCAGAGGGAGCAGAGGAGGAAGAGGAGAGGGTCAGAGGGAGCAGAGGAGGAAGAGGAGAGGGTCAGAGGGAGCAGAGGAGGACGAAGAGAAGGACAGAGGGAGTTAAAGGAATAGGCCACCGTTTTTATATACTAAGATATGTTCTTACCTCACTTTAGCCGAGTTAATATATCCCCGTCTGGTCATTGTCCGTGCGCTCTGTCACGCAAACGGAGCACATACGCAGCCTCTCCCACATGTCACATAGCTCCGAAAAAGCTCACGATAGAAGCTACCAAGCTCTTCCACATGTTCCCTATTTAAATAAAGTTACGTGAAGTGTTTTCATGCGAAGTATATTTACACAGAAATGTAGCATGTCGATTTTATAAGCAGATAAAAAGGGGGACTATATTGTGAGGCGTAATGATACGAGGAGTAAAACGTCCGCGCAGTAACTCCTAAAGGTTATTGACGGAAGTGAGCAGGGGAAGTCTTTAGGCGTTACTGCGCGGACGTTTTACTCCTCGTATCATTACGCCTCACAATATAGTCCCCCTTTTTATCTGCTTATAAAATCGACATGCTACATTTCTGTGTAAATATACTTCGCATGAAAACACTTCACGTAACTTTATTTAAATAGGGAACATGTGGAAGAGCTTGGTAGCTTCTATCGTGAGCTTTTTTGGAGCTATGTGACATGTGGGAGAGGCTGCGTATGTGCTCCGTTTGCGTGACAGAGCGCACGGACAAAGACCAGACGGGGATATATTAACTCGACTAAAGTGATATCTTAGTATGTAAAAACGGTGGCCTATTCCTTTAAGGGGGAAGAGGAGGAAGAGGAGAGGGTCAGAGGACTAAGAGGGGAGGGTCAGAGGGAGCAGAGGGGGATGAGGAGAGGGTCAGAGGACAAAGAGGGGAGGGTCAGAGGGAGCAGAGGAGGACGAAGAGAAGGACAGAGGGAGCTAAGGGGGAAGAGGAGGAAGAGGAGAGGGTCAGAGGGAGCAGAGGAGACAGAGGAGAGGGTCAGAGGGAGCAGAGGAGACAGAGGAGAGGGTCAGAGGGAGCAGAGGAGGCAGAGGAGAGGGTCAGAGGGAGCAAAGGAGGAAGAGGAGAGGGTCAGAGGACAAAGAGGGGAGGGTCAGAGGGAGCAGAGGAGGACGAAGAGAAGGACAGAGGGAGTTAAAGGGGAAGAAGAGAGGGTCAGAGGGAGCAGAGGGGGATGAGGAGAGGGTTAGAGGGAGCTGAGGAGGAAAAGGAGAGGGTCAGATGGAGCAGAGGAGGAAGAGGAGAGGGTCAGAGGACAAAGAGGGGAGGGTCAGAGGGAGCAGAGGAGGATGAAGAGAAGGACAGAGGGAGCTAAGGTGGAAGAGGAGAGGGTCAGAGAAGGAAGACGAAGAAGAGGAGAGGGTCAGAGGAGAAAGAGGAGAGGGTCAGAGGAAGAGGAGGCAGAGGAGAGGGTCAGAGGAAGAGGAGGCAGAGGAGAGGGTCAGAGGGAGCTGAGGAGGCAGGTGTGTTCTTATATTGTGTCATGTTTTCTCAGGTGGTGGGGGGAAAGATGACAGACAGTGGTCGCCTGTGTGCGTTCATCACTAAGGTGAAGAAGGGCAGTCTCGCCGACACCGTGGGACACCTGCGCCCAGGTACTCTCCCCTCTGCACCTGGAACACTTGGTCAACCTAAAACATGCCTGGACAATAATTTAACCACATGACGATGAAAGCACACGTTTGTCGATATGTGAACAAGCCATCCCTCATTTGAAAGCGCAGAACCTCTAGAAATCAGTTCTTGGGCTTTAACTACTGCAGGCTGCACTGACACTCACGTCCTGTAGCAGATATCAGTGTGGTGGGCAGACCACAAACTGCAATAGAGCAGTCCAAGAGAGAACCCCAACAAAACAAACAAGCTTCTTCTAAATGTGAATAAAGCAACATCAAAAACATGACTGTACTGTTTTACTGAAATAAATCACCATTTCAATGATCATGTCTTCAGGAGACCAGGTCCTGCAGTGGAACGGCCGGACTCTAGAGGGCGCCACCTTCAACGAGGTCTACAACATCATCCAGGAGTCTCAGGATCAGACACAAATCCAACTGCTGGTCGTCCGAGAACTGGGACTGAACCAGGACCTGAGCCAAGAGCTGGGCCAGGACCTGAGCAGAGGGTGGGTCAGACGGAGCACGACTGTACGAGTAGTATTTGCAGTAGTACAAATATTGGGTACAGAGTCTTGTTTTGTTGTTTTTATCTGTTTTTTTTCTGTTTCAGAGACAGAAGCAGATCCACAGAATTACAGCTAGAGTCCAGTGAGTACTACACACTATTATAGTTCTGGTTTAGGCCTGTTTAAGTCTTGGTTTAGTCCTGGTTTAGACCTGGTTTAGACCTGGTTCTGGTCTGTTTCAGGCAGCAGTTCTCTGGAGAGTGTTCAGAAGATGTCGGTGTCGTGCCCCGTCAGTCCCACAGTGAGTTCTATACTGATTTATATTGTTCACTATCTTATCGAGCAGTGATTCCCAACCTGGCCCCGCCCATTGTCTTTTCTATATGCCAGAAGAATGAGAGATACATTAATAAAAAAAATGTTGTTATTTTCTACAAAGTCACAAGTTTACATACACTAAGATTACTACACCTTTAAACAATTTGGTAAAGCCAAGATGACGATGTCATGACCTCGGAAGCACAAGTCTGGTTTATCCTTGGGTGTAATTTCAAGACACTTAAAGGTTCAGGTTCATTGGTGAAAACAATGAATGACATTGAAACAATGAGATGAACGTGCTTTGTCTGAAATGTGAATATCAACCCAAGAACAAATGCAAAAGACCTGGTGAAGATGCTGAACAGAGTTTGTCATTATCCAGAGTGAAACAAGTCCTGCACTGACATGGGCTGAGAGGGAACTCTGCAGGAAGAAGCTCTGACTCCAAAAGAAACATCAAAAAGCCAGTTTGGAGTTTGCAAATAAAAAGGATAAAGACTTTAATTTTTGGAGACATATCCTGTGGTCTGACGGATTTTTTAAAAATTGTTTGGAAGAAAAAGCCTGAAATACTGTGAAATGCGGGGGGCAGCATCATGCTGTCGGGTTGTTTTGCTGTGGGAGGGACTGGTGCACTTCACAAAAATAGATGACATCATGAAGAAAGAACTCTATGTGAAAATATTGGAGCAACATCAGCCAGGAAGTTAAAGCGTGGGCGCAGATAGGTCTTCCAAATGGACAATGATCCAAAGCAAACTGCCAATACTGGCTACAAAGTGGCTTAAGGAAAACAAAGTCAATGTTTTGAAGTGGTCATCACAAAGTCCTGATCTCAATCCAGTTGAAAATGTATGGGCAGAGCTGAAAAGGCATGTGCACACAAGGTGGCTACAAATGTGACTCAGTTACATCAGTTCTGTTGAACCAGAATTCCTGCCAACTATTGTGAGAAGCTTGTGGAAGGAAATCCAAAATGTTTGAATGTTAACTTTTGTTTTTTGCAGCTCAACTTGAATCAAGGCAATGCAAACAGAAGTGTTTTCCGGGCAGTTTTAATGTGTGATGTTGTCTGTGTTTCAGAGTGCTCGCCGAGCACTGGTCCCAAGAATCCAGGTAAGACCCTGTTTACTGTGGCAACATGGTTAGCCCTCGCTTCACAGCAAAGGTCCCAGGTTTGGTGCCAGAGAGGGTTGACCCATCTCTGTCTCTGACCTGCTCAGGTGAAGCTGTGGCTGGACTCCGTGGGGAGGCAGCTCATCGTGACGATCCTTGGGGCCAAAGAGCTGCCCTTTAGAGAAGACCACCGCTCCAGAAACCCCTACGTCAATCTGTATCTGCTCCCGGACCGGAGGTACGGACTGTTAGGGAGGAAACAGAGTCATCCGACGGGTTATGGATGAAAAGGCGAGAGTCTTTCTTAAAGAGGGTGTATTATGCTTTTTTCAATCACATGTCACCAGTCTATATCACACTACAATGATGAGCAAACCTTCTGTTGGTCTGTAAATGCAGTAAATTAGAATAACTGCCTTGTATAAAATTGCTCTCTCAAAATGGCTGTAGCGAATGTCTTGAAATAGGCCTCTGTCTCTTTAAGAACCTCTGACCCTTTCAGACACGCCCCCTCCACACGCTGTCTGTGGCATCAGTGGGGAGGGGGTTCTGCTGAGGAGCAGTGGTTGGTTACTCGGCTGGTGACGAAAGCTCGGAGGCGTCTCCTGGAGGTGGGGGCGTTCCTAGGAGGACTCAGGCAAACCTATCCCTAAAATGGCCGCCATCAGAGTTTTTACAGATTACTCAAAAATACATGAATGTGCCAAGGCAACACTTCAGCCATGTTTTTAATGAGGGAATGACATAATAACATGATGTAAAGCTTGAAAAAGTCCATTTTGCATAATACCCCCCTTTAAGTAGTTTATAACCATCAAAACAGGCCTGGACACGTGAACTTAACTTGGTCTGAAGTAGGATAATCTATTTTTAACTATCATTAATGATCTATAATTAAACCAGGACTATACCAGAACTAATCTAGGTCTAAGCCAGGTCTCACTCAGTCCTCTGTGTTTCAGTGACAACAGTCGGCGCAGGACTAAGACTGTGAAAAAGTCCACAGATCCTCGGTGGAACCAGACTTTCATTTATGGCCCGGTCTCGCTACGGGACCTGAAGGACCGGACTCTGGAGCTCACTGTGTGGGACCAGAACCGGGTCCAAGATCAGACTATGGTGATCCAAGACCAGGTCCACAGTCAGGACGAGGAGAGCCAGCTGCTGGGACAGGTACGTCTGGTTTAGTCCTGGTTTAGTTTAGTGTGTCATTAGGATTCCAAAATGACCACAGTGTGATTATTTACTTTGATTTACATTACGTTCAACTAGAATTTAGCTAATAAAGGACAATTGCAAGATGGTCGTCACATTTACCACGGCAATGGTTGGATTATAGGTCTGTGGCCTAGTAATGCTGCCTGCATGTGCTCTGCTAAAGTTGATGTGAACATCACAAGTGCATTGTGTTCTGGTGCTGTTGTATAGTCGCAAAGTGAAATACACTATAAGCAAATAAATTCATGTGAGAAAATCCTAATTTTCAGTTGGTGTATTCAGTTACAGTTATTCTATCATTTGAGGGTATTTAGAATACAGTTACTTTCTTAAAATCAAAGGAATACATTGCAGTACTCAATCATTAAATTCAGAAAAGATCCAATCCACTGTGGAAAAACTCCGGTGCTCTACGTGGTTTTGGACTGTGGGCGTTTGGAGACATGGTTTGGTCCAGGTCAGAGCTATAAGATCGAAGAGATAGCCGGTGTTCCATTCAGCCTCATTCATTGTAAAGGTCCCGAGTCCTCAGTGAAACGTACATCTGGCCAGTCTTCTACTTCGAAGGCTGTTCCTTAAAAGGGTAAAAAGGCGGGAAGTGGGCGGAGCCTCCACAGTGCTCCAGAGCCTGATTGGCAGGCAATGCACTGAAAAGGCTTCCACTTTTTAGGGCTGCTGTACAAATCCAGCTTGGTGAAAAATATTTCACATAGAAAAAATAAAACTCTTTGGAGTCAGGCTTTTAAGCAGTTCTAGAGATGTCTGAAGTCTCATTAGCATCCTGTTTACCAAGTGTCTTTTGGAGAGGGTGGTATTACAGCAATGTCAGCTCCCCGCCATGAGGACCACAGTTCTTGAAGCACATTCCTCGCCCATTGGTCTCCGAAGTCTGTTATTTAAAAGGGCAAAAAGGCAGGAAGCCACGCCCTCGGGGGGCAGGCGGAGCCTCCACAGAGAAATCATAGATTTAGACTTCCACTTTTTAGTGCTAAAGTACAAAAAACAGCGTGGTTAAAATAAATATTATGACATCTACGCCAGCATTGTTACATGGGTCATAGCGATTTTTAGAAAAAGAAACACTCTTTGGAGCCTGGTTTTAAGCAGTGCAATTGGAATCCTGTTTACCAAGTGTCTTTTGGAGTTTCCCCTGGCCACCAGGGGGCGGTATTACAGTGATGTCAGCCCCCCGCCATGAGGACCAAAGAGAAGCGCGTTCCTCACCCATTGGTCCGGGTTTATGTGCAGGTGCTGATCCGCCTGGAGGGGGCGCTGCTGGATGACCAGCCCCATTGGTACAAACTGCAGCTGCCCCACAGCTCCCCCTGTACCCCGCGGAGGGTACTGCAACAGCGCCGCTCTCTGCCTCGTGGCGACCTGGACTACTGTGAGGCGGGGATCGGGGCCATCACAGGTGTGACCTGCTATATTTTAGCTGTAATTGTAATCATTTAAACTGTAGCAGAAGTGGGCAGAAGTTGGACCAGAACATGCTTTCCCTGGTTTTGCAGACACCTTGTCCCGATGCAACGGACAGGACTACGGGTCCTCGATGTCGGTTCCAGACCAAGTTCTGATCCGGGCCCGGCCCCACTCTCCCCAGCCCTCCCTTCACAGGTAGCTGACCCGTTACTGATATTGCTAACGCGTTCTCTGGTTCTAGCTCAGTTCTCAGTCTAATACATCATGGTGCAGTTCTCAGACCCTGTACCCCATGATGAGGGAGGACGCCGTTCGGCTGCTGCAGGGATCCAGACTCAGCCGTACACAGTCTGACGCCGCACACTACGCACCCGACAGGTATCAACCAATCACACATCACAGCCCTCCAAGCCCTTCCTATCAGCCCTGGAATAACCACCTGATCAGTACAATGAAAAGTTACCAATAGATGGGAGCCTTTGTCCTGAATCCCCATCTCTGTGTCACATCTGTGTCTGTGTCCTCTGTCCCAGGAGGGGTCTGAGGAGGACGTCTATGGTCACATCTCTGGACTCACCTCACGACAGGTAACCCTCACCTGGACTCTCGCACTCGCCGCAGTAACACAATGATGAAACCTAAGCTCTCGTCTCCTCCGTGCTCTGTGGCAGGTTTTTCAACGGCGGCTCGGTGCGGAACAGGAGCTGCAGGTGAGAAAACATCCTGTGATTCCAATTCTCTCAAGCCAGTTTGGACCTCCTGTCTGAAGCTCTGGCGATTCACCGGGCAGTTTTAACCCCTTAACCCCCACCTGAACCAAGCACATTTTCTTCAGTTCGGCTTTACCAAACTCTTAAAGCGTCTTGAAAAAAGTGCCTAAATAAATAGCAACAAAATGAGATGAAAAACCACAATGAAAGTGAAAATGTGTGACGATAAAACCCCCAAAAAAAACACAAAAAAGTGACAAAAAGCGACGAAAATGTGGCAAAAATGTGATGAAAACCCAGCAAAAAAACAATGGATTTATTTATTTATTTTAAAAGTGACAACAATGCGAGGAAAAAGATCAGTTTAGATTAGTTTTGTAGGTCTTCGCTTTCAAATGAGGCATTACCCTGGCGTATAGGCTGTGACTTTGTGGATTTGGGTAAAGCCGAGCTAGAGAAAGAGGTTTACCCAGGTGATCGAACCTCCTATCCCAGCTTTCAGAGTCCTAAATAAATAAATACAAATTTCTGTTGTTAGTCCTGAAGTTTACCCGTATGACACCGAAGTCTATGAAGAGGAGCTTCTCAGGTACCATTGGTCCTCCTTTCATCCAGATCCTCATGTAATTCAGGTCTAATAAGTCTGAGTCTGGTCCTGACCCGGTCTCTCTGCAGGTCCCGGTCTCCTCGGGCCAGTCCGGTTTTTGGTCGTTCAGTGCGACAGCTGCCCTTCGCCCCGAACCGCCCCGGCCGCAGTCAGTACCAGACATTTTACTGCTGTTTGTCTTTTTTTTTCTTTTTCGGCCTCATTCATTTTCACCCACCCATTCTTGTGTTATTGTCGAGCTCTGGCTCAGACTGCTCTAACCTGGTTCTGTTTTTGCAGATGGGGAGATGTGTGACACTGTGCAGTCAGGTATGCACCCAGACACGAACTTTGAGACCTTACTAGACCCAAGAATAAACTGTTGGTGGCCACATTTGAGCATATAAAAGATTAGGACAAAAAGGGCTGGGAGTCTTGCTTTTCCTTGCCTATATTTTCAGTCATCGCTGTTTTTGTGATAATTTTTGCCTATTTTCCAGGGAAAAAGCTTTATTGAATGGTATTTGTGAAACTTTCAATAAATGCAGCTTTCTTCTGCAGATCAGTGATTTTTTCCTCCAGTGGTATTATCCTGCTGACGTGTTTTCAATGTAGACTAGCGTTTGATGGGTGGCCGACTTCATGACGGTGATGTGTAGCTGCCATTTCAAAGTCTCCTTTAAAATCATCATCTTTCACACAGATGAAAATAGCATAGTGCTAAATCTGGTGCAGCCATCTTTTTAATGCGACTGCACATTGTCCCGCAAAAAAACAAAATCAGCTAAACATCTATAGGTTCATCATGTTTTCTAAGGCTGCAAAATATACTGCCAACGTATTGGGTGATGACCAATATCCAAATAGGAAAAGGCCATAATATATTGCAAAATCACTGTTTCATCTGATTGAGATTTACTGTTCTTTTGTTAGCCTAGAACAAAAATGTGCAAAAGTTCTATTTTACTCAATCTTTTCAGTATTTAGTTTCTGTTTCAACTGGGCACAATTTAATGAACAAATAAAAATGGAATTGTCTGGTTCATATCATCCGAAAGTCGTAGTTTTTAAATGAAGCTAAAACATAGCTAAGCTATATGAGGAAATGTGTTTATATTTTTCCCACTGTAGGGATCAGTAGGGGAAACAGTGCTGTTAAGATAAACCTGAAAACTAAAAAAAAAAAAAAGAAAATTCTCCCATAAATGCAGACTCTGTAGTAGTGTTTTTGCTGTACTGGTAAGCAATAATAGTTGTAGTAATACTACTATTACTAAATCTAATCGGAGTCTTCTCTGTTTCAGTGCTGTCCTCATTCTCAGCTCCAGCTCCTCCGCTCATCAGAGTACAGGGGCCGCCCCCAGCCGCACAGACCCCTCCCACTTATTTACAAGCCCCTCTCCTGCATCATTCGGCACCTCCCACACCTGTCTATGCCCCTCCTCCTGCTGCTCCTCCCCATCACATGCACACCACGCCCACTGTCACACAGCCCCCGCCCCCACAGCCCCCAAACACTGCTCCTCATTGGTCGCCAGCCGCCCCACCTCATGCAATGGCCCCGCCGACATGTCAACAAGCATTTCCCCCAACAGCACAGGCCCCTCCGCCCACAGCACAGGCCCCTCCCCCCGCAGCACAGGCCCCTCCCCCTACAGCACAGGCCCCTCCACCCGCAGCACCTGCCCCGCCCGCAGCACAGGCCCCTCCCCCTACAGCACAGGCCCATCCGCCCGCAGCACAGGCCCCGCCCCCTACAGCACTGGCCCCGCCCGCAGCACAGGCCCCTCCGCCCGCAGCACAGGCTCCGCCCCCTACAGCACAGGCCGCTCCCCCTGCAACAGTGCTATCGAATGGAGTCAGACCTGCGGCTCCTGTTCAAACAAACACGCCGCCCACCACACTCCCCGTGGCTCCTCCTCCTGCCGCTGCTTTAGGCCCCTCCCTGTCTGTGGATGGAGCAGGCCCCTCAGGAACAATGACCCCGGCTCTGATATCCCAGGCTTCCACAGAAGCCCCGCCCTCTCAGCCTCCAGCGACACCTCCTGCTCCTCCACCCACACCTGCAGCCCCACCCACCGAGCCGTCCACGCCTCCAGCACAGGTTCCACCCCCTCAGACCCCAGGTGAGCCCGAGGCACGGTTTAAGTAGTAGTTGCTATTTTGCAGTAGTAGTGTGCCATGTTTTTTAAGTAACATAATCAAAAGTAAATCTAGTAGTACATCTGGAGGCAGCTGGAGATTTGTTTTCTGATTGGTTACTGTGTGTGATGTCTCCAGAGCTGGACAGACGTTCTGCAACGCCCGGCGGCACCAGGAAAGGTACATGTTCTTCACACATTTATTTGCAACTATCTCTAAAATTCAGGTCTGTCATTCCATTCTGTCCTTATAAGAACTCCACACAAACACCTCCCTCTCTCTCGGTTTCACATGAAACCAGAGTTAACTTTTATTTTTCTTAGGTCAATTAGAGTAAAAAAGAAAAAAAATCTATTTGTCAAATTCCAGAATGAGAGATAGAATTTTCTACACATATTTTTATTACTTTTGACAAAGTCAGAAGTTTACATACTCTAAGATTACTTTAAACAATTTGGGAAAGCCCAGATGACGATGTCATGACCTTGGAAGCACAAGTCTGGTGAACTAGCTGCTAGTTGTTGTTGTTTATATTACTGTGACAGTAGACCCTGAAAGTTGCGACACGTTGTTATAAACTCATCCCCATGGAAAGTTTTAAATGTGTTTGGATTAACAATGAAATATATGAAAATATCAGCAACAGGGCCTTTAATGTTTACAATGTATCGCATGGTTCTGTGTTTGCCTGGTCACCAGTGCAGAACTGGTTGTCAGTTGTTTCCTTGGTTAAAATGTTAAATATAGAATAAAAATAACATACAAATTCATTTTAACGGGTTTGGTGAAGCTTTGAACACTGCCCAGCTCAACCAACGTTATCCAGGCTTGGGACGGGCGACTGCAAAGTTCTTTTCAGATTTGTTGTCCAATTTTTTTCGTACTTAAACATTCAAACCCTTTGTGTTTGTGCAGAGGTGACCTGGGAGGACCAGCAGAAGAAATCAGCCAATGGTGAGGCTCTGTTCACTGGCCTGTAGTGTTGATGTGATATCATGAACGTTAACACTGTTGTGTCTCCTCAGGTGAAGCTCTGAAGGACATGCACAAGGTAGACTATGGACACGGCTTCTCCCTGAGCCAACCGATCTGAATCAAAACACAAAGATGACACTAGGTTTGAGGCGACGGTAGCGCTGAGAGTAGAGCGGGTCATCTTATGATCGTTTTTGTCGTTGGGCAAGACACTTCACTAGTGCACACTGGTGCACACTGGTGCACACTGGTGCACACTGGTGTACACTGGTGCACTCTGGTGTACACTGGTGTACACTGGTGCACTCTGGTGTACACTGGTGTACACTGGTGCACACTGGTGCACTCTGGTGTACACTGGTGTACACTGGTGCACTCTGGTGTACACTGGTGTACACTGGTGCACTCTGGTGCACTCTGGTGTACACTGGTGCACACTGGTGCACTCTGGTGTACACTGGTGCACACTGGTGCACACTGGTGCACACTGGTGCACACTGGTGCACACTGGTGCACACTGGTGCACTCTGGTGTACACTGGTGTACACTGGTGCACTCTGGTGTACACTGGTGCACTCTGGTGTACACTGGTGCACTCTGGTGTACACTGGTGCACACTGGTGCACTCTGGTGTACACTGGTGTACACTGGTGCACTCTGGTGCACACTGGTGCACTCTGGTGTACACTGGTGCACACTGGTGCACACTGGTGCACACTGGTGCACTCTGGTGTACACTGGTGTACACTGGTGCACTCTGGTGTACACTGGTGCACACTGGTGCACACTGGTGCACACTGGTGCACTCTGGTGTACACTGGTGCACACTGGTGCACTCTGGTGTACACTGGTGTACACTGGTGCACTCTGGTGTACACTGGTGCACACTGGTGCACTCTGGTGTACACTGGTGTACACTGGTGCACTCTGGTGTACACTGGTGCACACTGGTGCACTCTGGTGTACACTGGTGTACACTGGTGCACTCTGGTGTACACTGGTGCACTCTGGTGTACACTGGTGCACTCTGGTGTACACTGGTGCACACTGGTGCACTCTGGTGTACACTGGTGTACACTGGTGCACTCTGGTGCACACTGGTGCACTCTGGTGTACACTGGTGCACACTGGTGCACACTGGTGCACACTGGTGCACACTGGTGCACACTGGTGCACACTGGTGCACTCTGGTGTACACTGGTGTACACTGGTGCACTCTGGTGTACACTGGTGTACACTGGTGCACTCTGGTGTACACTGGTGCACACTGGTGCACACTGGTGCACACTGGTGCACTCTGGTGTACACTGGTGCACACTGGTGCACTCTGGTGTACACTGGTGTACACTGGTGCACTCTGGTGTACACTGGTGCACACTGGTGCACTCTGGTGTACACTGGTGTACACTGGTGCACTCTGGTGTACACTGGTGCACTCTGGTGCACACTGGTGCACACTGGTGCACACTGGTGCACACTGGTGCACTCTGGTGTACACTGGTGCACTCTGGTGCACACTGGTGCACACTGGTGCACACTGGTGTACTCTGGTGCACACTGGTGTACACTGGTGAGTGTGAATGGGTGACCTGTTTCTTGATGTAAGGAGCGTTGAGTGCCTAAAGCAGGTAGAAAGGCGGCATATAAATTTGACCGTTGACTGAAACTGTGAATGTAATTAATGACAAAATGATTATGATTAAGTTGTTGTGATATTTAATTTTTATTTATTATTTCATAACATCTTGTGTAAATAAGAGCTATATTGTTATATATTTAATATTTTTTTCTTTTATTTTGGGTATATTCATTTTTATTGTAAATATTTCAGTTTTTGTCCATTTTCTTTTTGTTATTGTCTAGCTAGAGGAAGAATTCGCAGAATAGCAACTGCTTATCTTCGGTAGCTAATGGGGATCAAAACTAAGACACAAACACAGATCACATAGGTCACAGTATCTCTAAATGTTCTGATTGTTGTTTGTGTTCCAGATGAGCTCCTCTCTGAAGTCTTTAGACTCTGAGACCACAGAACTTCCAGCTGTGGATCCTGGGGCGTTCAGGTACTAACTATTCTGGATAAAACTATCCTTTACTTCTTAGGCGGCTGCATATATGAAAAAAAAACACCTAACCCCAAAAAAATTGCTACAAAAGGTGTTTCAATGGTTTTCTGTAGTATCAGGTGAGCTTATTAACATACTAAAAGTCTACCAAAATCTGACCACTGGAAAGGTCTAATTTTCAAGATGGCGTCCAAGAGGGTGGCGAGATCCTTAAAATGCCCATTACTCCTTTATTATTCATCCTAGACAAGTCCTTTTGGTGTCTAACCCCATGTTTTGGGTGTCTAGGAATCC
The DNA here is from genome assembly GCF_951799975.1 of Gobius niger. Taxonomy (NCBI): domain Eukaryota; kingdom Metazoa; phylum Chordata; class Actinopteri; order Gobiiformes; family Gobiidae; genus Gobius; species Gobius niger. Next base: position 3,501,442 of record NC_136865.1, on the reverse strand, counting down.
AATGGGCTTGTTCAAATTCTAGTCACATGATCACATAATTATGATATACAAATCGTGGGCAAAGACTCTATATATTAACATTAGTGAGTTGTCATGGCAACGGCACACATTTTCAATGCAACCTTTGCTTCCCAGAGGCTTAGAGGGGCATGGATGGGCTCATTTTAAAGCCCCGCCCCTCTTCTTCCCAACGCAATAAAAGGTACGTCATTTACTCACTGAGATATTCACTAAAGTCTGCGAGGTGAGCGACCACATCAGCCCTGACATGGTAGATCTGGAAGGTTAAAACCCTTCCAGGTCCACCATGTCAGGGCCGACGTGGCCTCTCTGTTATCTTAGCATTTTATCAGTTAGCATATTTACATTATAGTGAAAGGATTACAATTACAAAGTGATTACAAATCTTAATTATTTTTGAAGAAATACCTTTAATGTGCACCAGATTTACAAATAGTCATTGTCACACTGTTCCTCCCATAAAGGTGGATTATGTGGATTGGCACAATTTTCCACTTAACGTGGTTCACAAGCAGGTGTGCATGGTGGTCCACATCCTCTGCAACTACACCGTGGTGTTCGGCAGGCAGTTGTGCAATTACAGTGGACCATCTACAGGAGACTTTTCAGGGCAGCAGTTTTAACGGTCAGAACTGGCACAAACTGGCCTGACCTTAGCCATCCATAAACTCCAGTCAATTATAATTTCCCTACATGAACGTCTGGGTCTGATTTCAGTGGCTGCGTTGCATCGGTTAAATTTCAACCTACCATTCAGCGGGCGGGGAAGGCAGATGTTGTAGGTGACGTCAAGCATTTGATAGCTTTGCTTCACTCATTCGGGTGCATTACTTCACGACTAAACGCTAGCGATTGGGTAAAATCAGATCCAATCGTTTAAAACTTTAAAAGGAGTTCACCCCTCCCTCCTGAAAACCGAGCACAATTGTGAAAATCCACAAGAAGAAGACTCTCTTTATGAAGTGAGTATGAGGGTATGGTGAGACCAAGTTTCCATCCCCCTCCACCACATTCATGTCACTCGCCTTTCACTCTGAGCAAATGACATTTATGACATTCTTTGCTTGATATGTCATTATGGTAAAGCAACTGTAGTTTGTGATGGCTACAGTGAAGATCCTTCAGTGCAAAATTGAGTTTGTGGGAAAAGAAAATTTTCTTTGCAGACCATGTAACAGACAAGAACTTATTGGTCTTGTGACTGAGGAAGGGCAGAAGAACAGCTGCAACATTATCAGCACAGGAGATGCAGACATGGACGTTGTGAAGGCTGCAATCCAGGTGTCCCAACATCAGCCCAGGATCTTGATAGACCAAGATACAGACTTACATATTCTTCTTCTCTACTAGGCTGAGATGAAAAACGGGGACTTCTATTTTCATTTGGACAAATCCACACTTCCTAAAGTATAAAATATCAACGAGATGAAACAAGTCTTGGGGGGTGACTTGTGTTCTCAGTTACTGTTTATTCACACTTTCACAGGTTGTGACATAACTTCCCGGAGTTATAGTGTTGAGATGAAGAATGAGATATTTATGCACAACTGCCTGCCGAACACCACGGTGTAGTTGCAGAGGATGTGGACCACCATGCACACCTGCTTGTGGACCACGTCAAGTGGAAAATTGTGCCAATCCACATAATCCACCTTTATGGGAGGAACAGTGTGACAATGACTATTTGTAAATCTGGTGCACATTAAAGGTATTTCTTCAAAAATAATTAAGATTTGTAATCACTTTGTAATTGTAATCCTTTCACTATAATGTAAATATGCTAACTGATAAAATGCTAAGATAACAGAGAGGCCACGTCGGCCCTGACATGGTGGACCTGGAAGGGTTTTAACCTTCCAGATCTACCATGTCAGGGCTGATGTGGTCGCTCACCTCGCAGACTTTAGTGAATATCTCTGTGAGTAAATGACGTACCTTTTATTGCGTTGGGAAGAAGAGTGTTGGGGCTTTAAAATGAGCCCATCCATGCCCCTCTAAGCCTCTGGGAAGCAAAGGTTGCATTGAAAATGTGTGCCGTTGCCATGACAACTCACTAATGTTAATATATAGAGTCTTTGCCCACGATTTGTATATCATAATTATGTGATCATGTGACTACAATTTGAACAAGCCCATTGGATTCCTAGACACCCAAAACATGGGGTTAGACACCAAAGTGACTTGTCTAGGATGAATAATAAAGGAGTAATGGGCATTTTAAGGATCTCGCCACCCTCTTGGACGCCATCTTGAAAATTAGACCTTTCCAGTGGTCAGATTTTGGTAGACTTTTAGTATGTTAATAAGCACACCTGATACTACAGAAAACCATTGAAAAACCTTTTGTAGCAATTTTTTTGGGGTCAAACCATATATGCAGCCGGCTATCTAGTACTGCTGCTGTTACTGCAACTGCTTCTGCTCTGGGGTACATGTAGCTGCTGCACCCACCGCTCAGACATTCAGGTGTCCAGGGAAATGAAACAGAAAATAAATAAGTCAGTGCCAGTGATTTAGAGACAAGGAAAACCACTCTGCCAGTACCTTGGAGACGAGGCGAGCCACTGTGCCTTAGAGATAAGGAAAACCAGTTTACCACTGCCTTAGAGACAAGGAAACCACTCTGCCAGTACCTTACCACTGCCTCAGAGACAAGGCAAGCCACTGTGCCTTAGAGACAAGGCAAACCAGTCTGCCAGTGCCGTAGAGATGAATTGAACCACTCTGCCAGGGTCGTAGACATAGAGAAGGGGCAAACCAGTCTGCCAGTGCTCTAGAGCCAAGGCGATCCACTCTGCCAAGGCCATAAGAGACAAGGCGAACCACTCTGCCAGTGTCATTACATAAAGACAAAGCGAACCAGTCTCCTAGTGCCATAGAGATGAGACGAGCCACTTTGCCAAGGCTGTGAGAGACAAGGTGAACCACTCTGCCAGTGTCATTGCATAGAGACAAAACGAACCAGTCGGCTAGTGCCGTAGATGCAAAGAAATCCGCTCTGCCAATGGCAAGGCCAACCACTTGCCCAGTGCCGTAGAGACAAAGTGAACCACATTGCCAGCGCTGTAGAGACAAGGCCATCCACTCTGCCAGTGCTGTAGAGACAAACCAAACCACTCTGCCAGTGCCGTAGAGACAAACCAAACCACTCTACCAGCGCTTGCTTCCACCTCTTAGCCCCGTGTTGGTGTTGTTCCCAGTGTGAACCTCTGTCCTTGTGTTGCAGTGCATTTGCCAGTCTGTTAGAGAAAAGGAGAGAGAGAAGGAGGTAAGGGACTGAAACAAGGAAACAGCGGAGGAAATGAGGAGGCATGAGTTTCATTCGACTTAAACAATTTCAGAATGTCTTTGTAGACATGTAAAACCGTTTTATTTGACGTCTGCAAAGGTGGGACCTGGTTCTTTGGTTTGGACCATAAAGATGTTAGAGGACCTTCCAAAATGAAACTCTTGGTTCATTTCATACATATCTTTTGTCTTTTTTGTGCACTGTGCAGCTAATCCGAAAGATTTTTATCGATGTGAACCCGCGTAGATAGAGACGGCCCCTTAAGGAACAGCCACAAATGGCTGGAAAGCTAAAAGGGAAAAAAACTACTCATTTCTCCACCACTGCTTTGACAAATGCTAAATAATGGATGTATTTTCTACCAAATAAAGAAACAGAGACACGGAAAGGAGCAAAGTGGTTCAAGAGCCCATAAATACACATAAACACACATAAATCCATAAAGAACGAAGAATGCGCCATAAAGTTAGCTTCATGCTACTAGCTTTAAGTGTCACTTTTTTTTTTTTTGGACAAAAAAAAAGTTAGGAATGAATGAATGAATGGTTTATTTTGGTTGATTGATGCATTTAAATCAATACACTGATCTGATCAGATATCGGAGCTGATACTGGAAAAGATTCGATATTGGTTATCGGCAACAAATATTTTTATACTGCACCAATGGAGATTTCAATTGCTGAATTTGCTAGTTATAACCTCCGCAAACATATATTTAATCGTTGTTTAGCAACAGCATGCTCAAGCAGGAACATGAAATTGCTAGCTGTTGCTAATGAAGGCTGGACCAGAAACTATGATAGGACCTAAAGTAACATAATAGGCCGGTTCACTATGTAATTTCGCCGGATTTTTGTGGAGAGTATCAACACTATACATTTGAAAACTTTATTAAACAAGCAATCAGAAAAACAATGTTCCCATTTGCTCTGATATGTAAAAAAAAAAAAAAAAAAGCGATAATAACATTTATATGGGGAGTAAAAAAATTAGTTTGGCAGAAATTTACGAAAATTTGGCAGAATATTCAATTTGGTCGTTCCAATCAAAAAAGTAAATGAAACCCTTCTCATATGTTTACTTTAGCGATGACCAGAACTCCCCATTTACTCTAATGGAAAAATTGTATAAATGGTATCTGCTGGAGTTGCCAAGTGTTTGTATTTAGTTTATAAAATGCTGTTAAAGAATAATTGACTTTATGTGAGTTGTTTTTATTAATGTAAAATAGCCTGTCCCAAGGATAGTGTGGAAAATCCAGTGATCCTTGTTAAATGTTTTTCCATTCGTTTGTTAATAGATATAATTGATCTGTAAAAAAAATGTGTTTGTTTATTGGTTTATTTGGTCGGGACAGAGCATGTTAATCAGCCACAAGGCCTTTCATTCTGCAGATTTTGTTTGGATTTCTTGTCTATTTCTCTCCTCTGATTGGCCCTCTCTTTGTCTCCTCTCCTGTGATTGGCCCTCTCTCTGTCTCCTCTCCTCTGATTGGCCCTCTCTTTGTCTCCTCTCCTGTGATTGGCCCTCTCTCTGTCTCCTCTCCTGTGATTGGCCCTCTCTCTGTCTCCTCTCCTGTGATTGGCCCTCTCTCTGTCTCCTCTCCTGTGATTGGCCCTCTCTCTGACTCCTCTCCTCTGATTGGCCCTCTCTCTGTCTCCTCTCCTGTGATTGGCCCTCTCTGTCTGTCTGCTCTCCTCTGATTGATCGTTAGCTCTCGTACGGCGTCAGTGGATTTGGGAGTGGCTCCAGAGCAGCCACAGGCGGTGGTGACCTCATCCACCGAGGGCAGGGCCACGCTGCAGAAGAGCGAATCAGTGGAGGGCGAGGAAGAGGAAGAAGAGGAGAAGAAGTGAGTTCAACACATCACTATGATGCCAGGGAGAAAATAAACTACTACTAAACTACAAGGGTGGAGTTCTGTTGCAGAGGGTTCGATAGAACATGACTTCATTTGAAGTTAGTTATTTGAGCGTAAACTGTTACTCGTTTCTATCTCTCCCAGTGCCTTCTGCACATACAGTGCCTCTCGAAAGTATTCATACACCTTGAACTTTTGCACATTTTGTCATGTTTACAACCCTAAACATAAAGATTTTATTTTGATTTTTTTACTGAACGTTCCCACACAAGTAACAGACAACCGTGAAGTGAAAGCAAAATGATACATGATTCTGTTATTTTTCAAAAAAATAGAAAAGTGAAAAGTGGGGCGTGCATAAGTATTGATACAGCATTTTCTGAGTGCATTAAATTGCCTTTATAACATTCCTAATGACTCCAGAATGTTCACACCTTGGCCTAACGGTTAAATAGAGGCCACCTGTGTGTCATCTATTCTCAGTATAATTTCAGCTGTTCTTTTAGGCCCTCAGAGCTATGGTCACTAAACAACATCATGAAGGTCAAGGAGTACCAGAGAGGTCAGGGATAAAGCTGTGGAGAAGTTTAAAGCAGCATTAAGTTATACAAAGATTTCCCAAGATTTAAACATCTCCCGGAGCAACTGTTCAATCCATCATTAGGAAATGGAAAGAGTAAAGCACCACTGCCAACTTACCAAGACACGGTCGCCCATCTAAAATATTAGATCAAACAAGGAAAGCACTGGTGAGAAATGCAACCGAGTGCCCCAAGATAACTCTGGAGGAGCTGTGAAGTCCTGCCGCTGAGCTGGGGGAATCTGGACATGGGACAACTATAAGTCGTGTCTACACAAATCTGGCCTTCATGAACCAGTTGAAGAAGAAAGACATTATTGAAAGGAGGCCATAAGAAATCCCGTTTGAAGTTTGCTAGAAGTCATATGGAGGACACAGCTCCATGTGGAAGAAGGAGCTTTGATCAGATGAGACAAAAATTTAACTTTTTGGCCCAAATGCAAAATGTTATGTATGGAGCAAACCTAACACTGCTCATCGTCCTGAGTGCACCATCCCCAGTGTCAAATATACGGGGGGAGCATCATGCTGTGGGGCTGCTTTTCCTCAGCGGGGACTGGGGAGATTGTAAGAATAGTTGAGAAGATGGATGGAGCCAAATACAGAAACATTTTGGAGGAAAAAAAGAGTCAGAAAGAGAACTGAGGCTGGGGCGGAGAAGGACATTGACCCTAAATACAAAGCTAAATCTACAGTGGAATGGTTCAATAAAAACATATTAATGTGTTAGAATGGCCCAGTCAAAGTCCTGACCTAAATCCTATTGAAAATCTGTGGAATAATCTGAAAACTGCTGTTCACAAACGCTCTCCTTCTAATCTGACTGTTTTGTAAAGAGGAATGGGCTAAAATGTCAGTCTCTACATGTGCTAATCTTGTAGAGTCATACCCCAAAAGGCTTGCTGTTGTTATTGCAGCAAAAGGGGGTTCCACAAAGTATTCATTCATGCTGTATGAATACTTATGCACGCCCCACTTTTCGGTTTTCTATTTTTTGAAAAATAACAGAATCATGTATCATTTTGCTTTCACTTCACAGTTGTCTGTTACTTGTGTGTGAACGTTCAGTAAAAAAAATCTAAATAAAATCTTTATGTTTAGGGTTGTAAACATGACAAAATGTGCAAAAGTTCAAAGTGTATGAATACTTTCGAGAGGCACTGTATATCCCAAACACAGAATTCAAGAATTCAGACAATGGAGTGAATCAGGGTGACCCGGCAAAGTAAATAGCGCTGATTTAGCACTATCTCGTTCGCAAAAATATATACATATATATATATATATATATATATATATATATATATATATAATATATATATTTACTCTAAGCCGCTGGCTCATGTTTTTCACATTTTTGAATTTATTATATTATTAGGGTTTTGTGGTAAACAAATGTTATTCTCTCAGTACCTCAGAAAAGACACATTTGCATTTGAATTTTAAGAATTGTTTCTATTTGTCAAATGCCAGAAGAATAAGAGACAGAATTTTCCGCACATTTTTTTCTTTCTTTTTACAAAATCACAAGTTTACATACATTTCATATTTGGTAGAATTGCCTTTGAACAGTATAACTTGGGTCAAACATTTTGGATTTCCTTCCACAAGTTTCTCACAATAGTTGGCAGGAATTTCAGTCCATTCCTCTCAGCAGAACTGGTGTAACTGAGCCACATTTGTAGCCACCTTGCTCTGCCCTTACATTTTCAACTGGATTGAGATGAGGACTTTGTGGTACAGAATTCTGCTGCCCGGCTTCTGACTGGTACACCCAGATCAGTCCACATCACCCCTGTCTTGTCAAATCTTCATTGTCTACCTGTCAAATTTCAAATTGACTTCAAAGTTGTGGTCCTCTCTTTCCAGGCGTTGCATAGCCCCTCAGTATATCGCTGACATGTCGTGCCCTTATGTGGCCGGGCACACACTGACCCTGGCCAGTCTCCTGAAAGTCCCCAAGACACACTTTAAAACTCAGGGGAACCTGTCCTTTCAGGCTGTGGCCCCAGACTGTGGAATGACTTACCCCTGTCCCCTCGTGTGCCCGACGCTGTTGATATCTTTAAAAAGCGCTTGAAGACTGCGCTTTTAGTTGATGGGTTGTCACCTTTTGTTAATTATCGTATTCATTTTATTATGTCATTTTACCACTTCTATGTTTGTAGAGCACTTTGTGATTTTATCAGTGAAAAGCGTTTTATAAATAAACTTTACTTACTTGCTTACTTACTGTTTGGCCGTATGCTTTAGGAATTGTCCATTTGGAAGACCCAAGCTTTAACCTCCTGGTTGATGTCTTGAGATGTTGCTTCAATATCTCCACATTGTGTTCTTTCTTCATGATGTCATCTATTTGAAGTGCACCAGTCCCTCCCGCAGCAGAACAACCCCACAGCATGATGCTTCCCCCCCGTATTGCTGTTCTCAGGCTTTTTCCTCCAAACATGATGATGGTCATTATGGCCCCATTTTTTTAATTGTTTTTTTTACATTAGACCACAGGATATGTCTCCAGAATTTAAATATTTATCCTTTTTTTATTTGCAAACTCCAAACTGTCTTTCTGATGTTTCTTTTGGAGTCAGAGCTTCTTCCTGCAGAGTTCCCTCTCAGCCCATGTCAGTGCAGGACTTGTTTCACTCTGGAAAATGACAAACTCTGACCATGTTCAGCATCTTCACCAGGTCTTTTGCTTTTGTTCTTGGGTTGATCTGAACATTTCAGACACAGCACGTTCATCTCTGGGACACAGACCCCGCCTTCTTTCTGACCTGTATGATGACTGGACATTTACATCATTGTTTGAACCAATGAACCTGAACCTTTAAGAGTCTTGAAATTAAACCCAAGGATGAACCAGACTTGTGCTTCCAAGATCATGACATCGTCATCTGGGCTTTTGGTTTTCTATCTCTCGTTCTTCTGAAATTTGACAAATAGAAATATGTTTTAAAATTCTATTTGACCTAAAAACATAAAGGTTAATTCTGGTTTCATGTCAATGTATATTCAGTGTATGAAAGTTGAGGAGTTTTTTTAAGACAAATTGACATATTTCAGAAGATTTTGAAAAATGTCTCCTAAATCTTTCATTTTCTGCCCCCGCCCTTCCCTCAGACCGGCCAATGGCAGCGCTCCATTGCAGAAGTCAGCCTCAGTGGGCGGAGAAATCTGCTCTTTGTCTCGAAACAACGACGACGACGACGATGATCGAAAACGCAGACCCAGCTTAAGTCAGAAGATGTTAGGCATTGTGGGGTTAGGCAAGAAGAGCCAGTCTGCGTCCAACCTCAACCCTGAAGGTACTGGTACTACTACTGCTACTACTACTACTACTACAGCCGTAATCCAGCATGTTGGGGATGGTTGGTTCAGAGGATGACTAGTGTGTGTTTTGGGTGCAGAGGAGGAGAAGAAGAAGAAGGTGGTGCGACTCCCGGTGCAGAGGAGCATCGAGACGGGACTCGCCGTGGATTTCAAGGCCAAGTTCACGCGGCAGGCGAGCAAAGACCCGGACGCAGATGATCCCAAGCCTGGAGCGTGAGGACTCTCACTCAGAGCTAACTTTCACTGTTTATATGCTATTACTAGCAAAATCTGCAAACCTGGGGCTGGCACTACTTCCAGGCACTCAGTCCACCTTACTCTGGGGGTCGCTCATGTACAAATGAGGACGGGGACAAATGTCTCCGATGAGATGCTGGAAGTCGCGCTGAGCCATCGGTTTCCAGTGATTTCCAAAGCGGGTTTAGGTTTATTTTAACATTTGTAGATGATTTTCTAAACGATCAGCCTCCATTTACAAAGATGTCCTGGCACAGCTCAGGAGCATGTTCAAAAACAGAGACAGTGACATTTGTGGCTCTGGAACATGCAGTGTTTGGATCATGCTCCTGGACTAAAGCTGGACTTACACTGTGACGATGTTTGGGCCGATTTTGAACCAAATGTGACTGACTCTCACACCAAGAGCCTGAGCTCACGGAGATGTTTTACTGTAAAGAGCGATAACACAACTGGCGTTTTCAGTGAAACCTATTTTCAACTGGTGATTACGGAAGAACGAAACAAGCTGGATTCAGATTTTACATAGTCATAGTGCACGATATTGTGTGGGTCATCTAAAACGTCTGGTAATATGGGGGTTAATCTACAGACATGCTGTGTTTCCGCGTAAATGCGGAGCAATGAGGCTCATAAACAGACTGTAGCTCAGTTCAATCCAAAAATGTGAAGATCTCTGTAGACATTTGAATAGAATAGAAAAAGTTTATTGTCTACCATGCACAATGATGGCAGAAATTTGCCTTTGGCTCGCTCATACATTTGAATACATTTGCCCGGCAACTACAAAATAAAATCAGTTAGTTATAAAATCAGTTCATTGCAGACACAGCAGCAGCAGGTACACTTCATTAAAGGAAAGGAAAAGGAACTGACCGGCTGAACGACATTAATACTTACAACTTATTCAGCTCCTTGATGGCAAAGGGAACAAAAGAATTCCTGTGCATGTTTTTCTTGGCACAAGGAAGTCTGTGTCTCTGCCCTGATGGAAGGAGCTCAAACTGGTGGACAATGGGTGGCTATCGTTATCTGTGATCTTAATGCAGACACGACGCACTGCTTTACTATAACGCTGAGATAAACTGGTTTGTTCTTGGCCTGTTATTTTACTGCCCTGTGTAACAACTCCGCCAAGTTTAGCTTTGTTTTTGACAGTTAAATGACCAAACCAAGAGACTATGTTAAATATCAGCACGCTCTCAATTAAACGCTCATAAACCCTTGTTAAGATTTGATCACTGACTTCAAAACCTCTCAGCTGATCAATCGACAGGAAACAAAACTTGTTTTTATGCTGACAATCCATTCTCATCCAAGTCTCAAGTACCACATCTGAGTAAAGTCTTTGTGAAAGATCGCAGAGTTAGAAATATCCACAGAGGTTAAGTGGAAACAACTTTGCCAACACGTCCACGGGTCAGAAAACTCTTCCACGGCCATTTTCACTCAGAGGTTTATTGTGAGCAGATAATCAGCAGTGTGGTTTCAGCTGCGGCGGCTCGTGTTCTCACCAGAGTTCATTTTGACACATATTTACGTTTTCTTTTAGTCATTTAGTCATTTAGTTTAAGGTCAATAATTCTCTTCAATTTTAGTCTAGTTTTAGTCAACTAAACTTACACGAATTTCGTTTCGTTTCGAACAAAGCTCAGAGCTGTTTCTTTGGCAGAGAATTTAAATGATCTGAGGCTCTTTCAAACTGTCAGTGGAAGTTTGGATGATTTTAATCTCTATTTTTCGTTTGAATTTAGTTTTAGTCGGCAAAAATATTACTTTGACTTAAATTATGACTAAACATTTTAATCGTAGAAAAATGAACACTGGCTCCCACATAGTTTCCGTCTCCAAAGCTCATAAAAAGTGGATTAGAGCGAACTCTCTGTATGCAAACAAACAGCGGAAACCCCCCCTCCCATCCTTCACACAAAGGCTCATGGGGGCGGAGCAATAAGGTGGATAGGTTTTTCCATTGATTCTATAAAACTTTGCAGTAAGTAGTAAACAGGCGATGGAGAGGCTGAGTAGGCTGTGTTCTGCTGCTGCGGTGAATGATCATACTCTGACTGACGCCGTGACTGATGCATTAACAAAGACATCACCAAGGTCGAGAGCCTCTTACTGCACATCATGAAATGACCCGCCCCCAACCTGTCCCCGAGAACCCCCTCCCTCGAGTCTGCCTCACTCCCCTTATGAATGCGCATGTGTGCTCTCTCATCAAACTGAACTTCTCCGTCTGTGACATCAGTAAAGCATCTCTCCGTCTTCCTCAGTCTGATTTTCCCTGGGGTGAAGATTGCGGCCGATAAAGGATTCACCGGTTTCTTGGACGGACTTGGCCCCGGCCAGATCGCCGGGCGCCAAACGCTGGCCACGCCCCCCATGGGTAAGCAGATGTCCCCTGGTCTCTCTGATAGGTTGCTTGTATATCCCACCGCGTCTCTGATTGGCGCCCTTGTTTCTCTCTCCCTGTCTCTGATTGGCCGGTTCGGGTCAGGTGACATCCAGATGGGGATGGTGTACAGAAAGGAGCGTCTGGACGTGGAGGTGATCCGCGCCAGAGGACTCATGGCCAAACACGGCAACAAGAACACGCCAGGTACCGGCCAGGGCTCCGGGATGACATTTGGGTAGATTTTGTGTTGCAGTTTCAAATCCGCCCTTAAAACCTATGGAAGACCTATGGACGTTTAACTGGCTAGTCACTAAGTGCTTTCTAAAAAAAAACAAAAGCACTAAACAGTACTGGTATTTTAAAGGGACTGTAAGGAGTTTAAAAATGTTAAAATTAAGTATTTTCCTCCCCCTACATGTTCCAGCCATGTCCTAATGTGTAGAATGAGCCCAGACCTGTTCACCACAACTGCCTCTAAAATCCTGTACGGTCACTCAAAAATGTGTCACTTCGGCCCGAATTGCCGTCATGCACGAGCTTGATATAGAAGGTGCAGTTACACATATGGCCTGAGGTGGCAGTAGTGAGTATAAAATGGCGAACTTGCTTCCAGCCCCTTTAACAAACAAGCTGTTATACTTACATAAAACCTCCGTAGAGTAAGTTGGAATCTTCATGAAGGGCGATCTGTTACTTAAAATCCATCATAACAGCTTTTACCTCCAGCAAAAATCAACCCATCTAGCTAGGAGGAGATAGAGTTGTCTCTGATTGGCCGAGAGCAGACCAGGGCCCGCCTTCCCAGGGGTCAAGGGCTGAATAGCATATTGAATAAAGTTACACTCAGAGCGTGTGGCAATGCAATATGCAATACAATCCAGAGGGAGGTGCTGTTTCACAACACATTCAATGAAGCTTAAAGCGGGGATATTCTGCTTTTTTCAGTCACATAGCACCAGTCTATATCACACTACAATAATGAGCAAACCTTCTGTTGGTCTGTAAATGCAGTAAATTAGAATAACTGCCTTGTATAAAATGTCTCTCTCAAAATGGCTGTAGTGAATGTCTTGAAATAGGCCTCTGTGTCTTTAAGAACCTCTGAGCCTTTAGACACGCCCCCTCCACACGCTGTCTGTGGCATCAGTGGGGAGGGGGTTCTGCTGAGGAGAAGTGGTTGGTTACTCGGCTGGTGACGAAAGGTCGGAGGCGTCTCCAGGAGGTGGGGGCGTTCCTAGGAGGACTCAGGCAAAGCTGTCCCTAAAATGGCCGCCATCAGAGTTTTTACAGATTACTCAAAAATACGTTACATATATAACATTCCACTTTGCCAAATACAATTCTAAACTAAATGCCATTTTTAAGAATGAATAGAACAATGAATAAAGAGGCCAAATGTCCATGGCAATATGCTATTCATTTCAAAGTCTTGTATTTTGACCTGGGCAGCTGTGGTTGTTGTAAATATTCTACAGAAATAAAGTTGACCATGACCTTTAATCTCTAAACCCCCAAACTCATTTTTGTGAGAAATGTAAGTATTTTCTGGAGGTATTTTTCAAATCCAGAAGATAATCAGAATCAGAATGTTATATATTATATATTTGGGTGAAGGCGACCTACTTGGCGCACCCACGTGACTCTGGTCTCTGGTCTCCTGCAGCGGCCTACGTGAAGGTTTACCTCATGGACAACGGGAAGTGCGTCATGAAGAGAAGAACCCGGCTCTCCAGGAAAACCCTTGACCCACTTTATCAACAACAGCTTCAGTTTGAGGAGAGCCCCGAGGGAAAGGTCCTACAGGTGATCTCTCTTTATTCAAGCCCCCTCTGGACCATGTTCATGTTCTCCCCGTGTCTGCGCCGGTTTCCCTTCACCACTAAAATGACCAAACTAAAAGTGTTTGCCCCATTCCATGTTTCTTCCATTTGTTTATATTCATCACACTTAAATGTTTCCGATCATCACGCCAATTTTTATATCACATAAGGACATCAGTGAATTAAAAAAAGGAAGTTTCCAAATGATCATCATCTTTATTACATGCACCCTCTGTGATTAGCTGTGAATAACCAGATTTTTTGGAAAAGCCGAGTTCAGTTTCTTTGGCCACTCCCAGGCGTGATTACCTTCAAGTTTGTTGAATCAAGGAAATATCACATTTAGACCGGTCAGAGAAATAAAGAAGGCCACAAAATCTCATAAGAAAACCTATAACGCCACGAAATGAGTCCAAGAGGCAACGACGACATCCAGGAGGTCACCAGAGAACCCAGAGGGACGTCTGAAGATCTGCAGCTTCACTGGGCTCAGTCAAAGTCTGTAACTATGAGAAAGGCACTGAGCAAAAATGGCGTCCACGGAGAGTTCTGCGGCGGAAACCACTGCTCGTCTCTCATGTGCCAAACATCTGGATGATTCCCACGACTTTTGGAGAAATGACGAAACCAAAGGTGAATGTTTTGTCATGTCTGACTCGTTCCATCGACCACCAAGGCAAACATGGAGGTGTCCGTGCGACGGTCTGGGGCGTTGCTGCTTCAGGACCTGGACACCCTACTGTCATTGATGGAATAATGAATCCTGCCTGGAACCAAAATATTTTTTCTAGGATAGTGGAGGTCATCCAATCAGAGATTAATTTAAGCTTAGGCACCAGCCCACTATCCTTAAGGTTAGTGGCTATAGGGCAGGGTCATGGTTAAGCTGATTGGTTGATATCTGTGTGACGTTTCACTCTCATGACTTGTGACTGGTTGATCTACCGACTATCCTGGGAAAAATATACTCGCTACCAGGAACTCCTGGAGGAGAACGTCCAGCCATCAGTTCAAGCTAGTGAGGGGCAGCGAGCAGTAGGGGGCGCCAGTTGAACGAGACCGACACATGGCTCGTTTTGTCATATGCACCGGGCGCCGACCCGACCCGACCAAGAGGCGAATCTGCCCTAATAACAAAATGATTCAACAGAAAACGTGTAAAGCACAAGAGCCATCTGTTTTCTTCTCTTTCATGTCCATATTGAAGAGCAGCGTGAAGACATAGAGAAGCTAATATAGTTGAGCTGTTATACTGTTCGTGTAGCTCTGTGAGGAGAGCGTCCGGTTGGGAATCACAGGGTCGTGAGTTGGAGTCAGATGTTGGTCTGTGGTGGTTTAGTCCTTTGACTTTGACTAACAGCAGAAATACTTCAGGTGTCATATTATTGTCACAGGCACAATCCTTTATTAAATCTTGGTCAGTGATTTCATATTTAGATTGTTGTATCACTGATACTTCTGATTAATTCTCATCCTTATCCGGAGCAGTTTTCCTCTTTCTAAATTCTCACTCTCAGCTGTGAAACAGTTCAATCCTTACGATTTGGTTCATATTTGTGAATGAGAATAAATGAGCTCAGTCAGTGTTGAGTTCGCTTTTTTCAGGCTCACTGCAGCAGTGCTTTTTCACCACCAGATGGCGCCTGTAAGCCTACCAACACTGTGTGATACAGTGTGACACAATTTGTAAAAGTGTGTGACACACACACTGAGGGGTCATCTATCATCTTTTTAGACGCATTTGTGTTTTTTTGTTCTCTTTGTCACATTTTGGTCACTTTTTTGTCGCTCTTTCGTGGCTTTCTTGTAGATTTTTTTGTCCCTCTATTGCTGCATTTTTGTCACATTTTGGAAGTGCTTTTGTTGTGGTCTCGTCTTTTTTAATCACTTTTTTGTCGTGTTTTTTGTCATTCATTTTATGCTATTTCTATTTGTTGTGCTTTCATCACTCTTTTTTGTATTTTTGTCGCTTTTTTATTGCGTTGTTACTTCTTTTCCAGCACATTTTTGCCACTTTTTTTGCTTTTAGATTTGGGTAACGCTAAGCTTGAAGTAAAATGTGGTTAAGAGGTTAAGCGATACCAGTCTGATATTGAGAAAAAGGTTTAGGTCCTACTGGTCTCTGGTATAAGGAAAAGTAACATTATTCATCCGTTTTCTGGTTCTATGTGACAAATAGTTTAGTACAGGTATCGTTCAGGTATCGAAAAGTAAGTATCGTTAAAGTACTGGTATCGATACCCAACCCTAGTCTCATGTGTGACCATTGACTTAATAAATCAAATAAAGAGTGTTTTGTGGTTTTGCAGGTGATCGTTTGGGGCGATTACGGACGGATGGACCATAAGTCGTTCATGGGGGCCGCTCAGGTCCTATTGGACGACCTGGACCTGTCCAACATGGTGATTGGCTGGTTTAAACTGTTCCCTGCCATCTCACTGATGGATCCGGGTTTGGCGCCGCTGACGAACAAAGAGACCGAGGGCGAGAAGGCGTTTCTGCAGCCCACCACCCCGCCCCCTCCACCCGCCGCAGCCAAGTCATAACGGAGCAGTTAGAGCGGGGGCGGCGGTCACATGACGCCGTTACCCCCCCCCCAGCAACACACCAGCGTTTGACAGAGAAGAAAACTTTGACACAGGACGCTCCAGACAGACTCAAAACGCAGCGAAGAAAACATACCTCACCCTTTAGATCAGGGGGAGGCAACGTCAGGCCCAGGGGCCAAAACCGGCCCTCCATCATAGAACCACTGGCCCTCGAGATGATTGAGAAATAGTTACACAAGTCAGGTCAAATGCCTGTCAAAGTGCTCTAGAAATGTGGAAAAGTCTGTCAGCTCCATCAAAATATCTTTTTAGGTCACATATATTTTACATCGGTAGGATTTGTAGAAAGTGATGGTTGGCCCGACCCCAGCTTTAGTCACTTCTGCCGATGTTGTCTGTGATGTTGATGTTCCTGATGTCAATCACAGGCTCATGACAAGAGCAAAGTGTGCTCTCAATGATCTGTGACATTACATTGTTCAAACAATCACACTACCTGGGATTAGAGAAGTTAAAATTAACTGGTTTTACAATTATCGCAGTTATAAAAGCTCATGGTAGGTTGATTGCAAGAATTTCACGGTAAATCTTATCCCATAAAAAAATGAAATATATATATATATATATTAATAAGGTTTTCATGCACTTTACCTCCACATGACTGAACAAGGACTAAAATATTTGAAAGAATTTCATTTCAAAGTTTTGGAAGGGTTTTCACCAAATGATGACGAGGGTTCAGAACTCTGTTTCTAACGTCTGGGACAGATTTGAACAAACAAGTGAAGCACAAAGTTTATTTTATATAAAACACGTGTACAAGAATGTTTTTTAACCTCTTCCCCTCCGCCTAAACCGAGCGCATTTCCTGTAGTTCAGCTTTACCCAAATCTAAAAGCTTCTCAACTGTAGAGCAACAGTGTAGCGCGTCATTTGAAAGCTAAGACCGACAAAAGTGCTTTTGTCGTGTTTTCGTCTCTTTTTTGTCATGTTTTTGTTGTGTTTTCATCCTCAATTTCGTCGCTATTTTTTCAAGCTTTCAGATTTGGGTAAAGCCAAACTAGAGAAAATGTGCTCGGTTCAGGTGAGGGTTAAGAACACATTTAAGAGAGAACCCTTCCAGCTGTTCTTGTCTAAAGCAGCATTTGGTCCTGACTCTCTTTGATGAAATGTGAGGAGCCGCTCATGCAGTACAAAACATGGACTTTTTAAAACAAAAGCCAAAGAATCGACCCAGTACAAAAGTTATGCAAAAGTGTTTTGTATAAATCTATATAAATTAGACCGAGTTGGACATAAATAAAACGCTGCTTGGGATTGGCTGATCAGTCCGGCGCCTCCTCTCGTCTGATTGGCTGCTGAGTGGAACAGGAGGCTGCTCTGTGATTGGAGGAGTGGAAGAGGGTCATGAGGTCGTGAAAACGCAGCGCCGCCTGGAGCGAAACACGGAGAGAAACCTGTGAGGAAATGTTGTGTGTGTGTCATATTTACAGCGGATCATTGTGTACCTGTGCTGGCGTCTTGTTGCCGAGGCGATGGGCCACGGCTCTGAAGGTCTTCCGGTTGGCTCCGCTCTTCTTGACAGCCAGTAACAGCTCTCGGTCCGCCTCCCTGTGGACACATTAGCCGTTAGCTCGCTACTGCGCGGGACACCACTGTATGCTCTGTTGTACAAACTGTTGAGAGAATGTGAAGATTTGAGAATAAAATATATTTTGATAAAGTAAAGCACTGGAGACCGTTTCTACCACACACACAGAGCGCAGACGTTCAATGACAGCCACACACACACTCTCATTTATTATTTTCTTCCTTTCTTTTCTTTATTGAAGCAGCTGCGCAGCAAAGGGGAGCAAGAGGGCAGTGGTGGGAGGCGCTGAGAATAACCAGCTTGAATAACCAGGAAGTAAAGCTGGTGAAGTTTGTTTCAGCTGCTTTAGTGTTGCTTTTTCCTCAACAACAAAGTGTAAGACGGTAATAAAGACATCGTTAAAGAGCAACTAAAGGCCAAACCAACTTTTTCCTGCTGACAAACTGATTTTAGAGTTCGACCTGCTGTTCCCACTTCATTTTTTTTGTAATTTCAGAGTAAACAATAGTATTTTGCATTTATATAATCCAAAACTGTACAACCATGCGTGTACTAGGGTTGGGCGATGTCCCCTTAATTGGCCGTTGACGATGTTTACAGTGAACTGTCAGCTGCATATTATTTATGTTAGGAGAAATGTGAGATTGTAGGATGAATGGATCTAAACTAAACATGATCTGAACAGAATCATGGAGCACAAATTTTGCAAAAGAATTGTGTTAAAACTCGTGCGTAAAAGTCGTGGAGAACGACTTATTCAGAGTCATCAGCTCCTCAATACCAAGGCTCTTATCACACTAATACAAATGTAAATCGGAGCTTATTATTTGCATTTGCTCAATTTTAATGTAATGTTTAAGAAACCGTGGGTGAACGGGACAATATGTACAAGTTTGCGTCGTAGCCTATGTTTTTGAAGCCGCTCCACGCGCCGCCCGGTCCGTGTGCTCGTAACCTCGTAACTCCTGCCCCGCCTCTTTCTCTCCTCTCTCGGTCCTTCCGAGAATATCCAAACCCATGCGCACTCAGCTAGCTCCGCTCTGAGATTCATCGCGTCATTTTAAAACTGTTTATCTTCGATCAATATGGGAACAATAACCATGATAATTTCATCAGCACAGTGGGAGGAGTCTTGGTGTATATTTGACACTGTTCGCAGTTTCGTGTGAAGTCACTCTCGCTTCCCCCATGAGCGGACCCACTTCTGCGACAATTTCAAACTGCAAAAGTGGGTGGAGTTTGGTCTTGAGTTGCTCTTTAAGAACATGTGTGGGCCTCAAGGCTAGTCCAGTGTTTCTGATTGTGTGGAGCGTGTGTAGCGTGTGGAGCGTGTGATCAGTGGCATCACCTGGTCCAGCGAACCACTCGTTTCCCGCTCGATGCCACGCAGACGTTCTGCAGCTGCGTCACGTCCTCCTCATTTCCTGTCCTGCGCCCCGGGGCATGCTGGGAGAAGTGGTCCGGTTCCTGATTGGACAGGGGGCTTTCCGGGTCACTGAGCGACGAGTCAGACAAAACCAAAACGATGTCGCACTCCTCTTCCTGCTCTGCGATCGGTCCGTTGCTCCCCTCCTCCTGCGTCCTGATTGGTGCGGTCTCTGGGGGCGGGTTGAGTAAAACAAAGCCAATTCGTCGAAACTCGAGCAAGTTTTTGGGAAGTCGCGGCGGGAAAACACTTCCTGGAGGGAAAGTGCCGGACCAATCGGAGCGCAGCAGGGTCAGATGACTGGACCGGGGGCGTGGCCCGCTGGATGGGGGAGGGGCCTGGCAGTTTAAACGGCGAATGGCGGCGTGCAGCACTGGAAGACTCCGCTGTGAGAGAAGCACACAAAGGTTAAAGACATGACCCATCACTGAGACTCCTCCACCAGCTGTTTTATAACACACTTTCACAACACTCGACCAAAGTGATCAAACAGACACAACGTGGACAAAACAAAAAGAAACCTACAGAAATCTAATAAAACATCAACATCTCAGGCTGTGTTTTCAGAAGAGAGTTAAAAACAGAAATAGAGCTTTGAAATCCCTCGACAACACTTGTATTTAAGATTTAATTTCCCTGATTCGTCATGGTTTTGTGATGTTTTTTATTGATCCTTTGGTACAGGATCATAATAAAAAAAAAAAAAACAGTTTTAGCTTGTGTTTAACTTCTTAACCCCGGCCATAACCAAATGCATTTTCTCCAGTTCAGCCTTACCCAAATCTAAAAGGTTACACAGGCCAGAGTTTATTTCTTTACAAGGACAGTGCACATTAAAGCAGAACTAAGTAACTCTTGCCCCTAGAGGCCATAAGCGCAACTGCAGGTGTCGTAGCAAGTTATTAATTGTCCGTGAGAGTAAATCCTACGCTGACAGAAAAGACAAAGGGAGAGAGGGATACTGTACATTCAATTATACAATGGAAATCTTTTTTTTTTCACTTAAAATTGGCTCTAAAATACTGTTTAAAGTGGCGCTAGCACTTTAGCTTTTCCCGTTAGCCTGTTAGCTTCTTCTTTGTGATTCCATTAATGTGTATTGGTGACTCCGGTCCGGTGGCAGTCAAGTTGCAATTGTGGTTTTCTGGCTAGAGACACCAGGGGGAGATGAAAGACCCCCCAATCATCCCATTAACACTTGTATTACCCCCAGAGGGACTACGACAAGGATTTATTAAAGGTAAACAAGTTAGTACTGCTTTAGCATAGCAGCTCGAACTGTAAACTATGCCGGTGTTAGTGCCTAGTTTTCATCTGTAGTCCTAGGCCAGATGTACAGTAGGAACCCTGGAAATAAGTCAAACTAGTTGATTATCACATTGCAAAATACAAGAGTAACCTCCTCACATTGTTACCGCGTAGTCTATGAATTTTTTTTTTTACCTTTTTGTCTCTTTTTTGTTTTTGTCACACATTTTTTCCGCTATTTCATCACTTTTTTTTTTTTTTTTTGTTGCTTTCATGTGGCTATTTTACACTTTAAAAAAAAAAAAGTTTAAGAGGTTAAACCCTGGTAACAGTGGGATGTAAAGGACCTACAGTGATCCACAGCGGCAGGCAGCGCTCCTCTCTCTCCACCGGGGGGCGCTCTTCTGTCTGAGGTAAACAGGCTCTGGGCATCGGCCACAGAACCTTCTGGAACCTGAACGCCTGCGAGGCACACAGCACAAGAATCAGCTGACCACATTAAACACAGAGGATCAGCTGAATGCAGTAATGATAACGGGGAAGGGTGGGGCTGGATGTGGTTACCTTGACGATGTTGTCACTGTTGCCGGGGCGACAGCACTGCAGGATGCGCCGTCTGACCTGGACCAGGCTCTTCCTCAAGACCAGCTCTGACACCATTCTGACAGGGTCCAGGCAGGACTCCAGGTGCTTCAGAGCGAGAACCAGGAGGCTGAGGAGAGACACTCTGTAAGTACTACTACTAATACTGCTAATACTGCCAATACTACTGCTGCTACTAAAACTGCTATTACCAATACTACTACCCATAAATGCTACTGCAACGACAGCTACCACTACAACTACCACTACTATCAGTCTTAGCAACAGTCTTTTTTCCAAAGAGTCCATCTGCTCATAAGTGGAGATTTGGAATGAAACTACGTGTGAATAAATCTGAATGAAAGTGTTACCAGTCCTCGGCTGCAGTGAAGGCGTTGGTCCTGCGGGGGCAGTACAGCGCTGGGTCGAGGCTGGCGCAGGGCAGCAGCTCGGGGTAGAGGAAAACCGGCCGCGTGGCAAAAATCCAGGCGAGCTCCCCCGGCAGCAGTGGGTACGCTTTTACTGCAACAACCAATCAGAATAAAGAGAAGGTCAGGGGCTGATTTGTTAATATCTATAGTGGGAGGAAAAAGTGAGTACACCGTTTGGAATTTCTCACATTTCTGCCTACATTGGTCATAAAATGTGGTCTGATCTTTATTAAAGTCACAAGAATGAGTAAACGCTGTCTGCTTAAACCAATACCACCCAAACAATTACATGTTGTTATATCGGCCATAACATGTAAACATTCACAGGACAGGGAGGAATAAGTGAGTACACCCCTGGTTAAGGATCCTCCAAGTGCTAATTAGACAAATTTATGCAGACATTTTGAGTCAGGTGTGAACCAACCTGAAGACCCATCACGGAGGTGAGGCTTAAAGGGGCTATACAGAGTTTAAAAATGTTAAAATTAAGTATTTTAATGCCCCTACATGTTCAAGCAATGTAATAATGTGTAGAATGAGCCCAGACCTGTTCACCACAACTGCCTCTAAAATCACTCAAACAGGCGTTAATTCCGAAGTGCCGTCATGCACGAGCCTAACATAGAACCTGCAGTTACGCGAAAGACCTGAGGTGGCAGTAGCGAGTATAAAACTGACCAACTTGCATCTAGTCCCTTTGCCATTGAAAAACACACACCCATCATGCCTCACTTCAAAGAGCTTTCTGAAGACCTACGATCAAGAATTATTGATTTGTATGAAGCTGGAAAAGGTCACAGAACGATCTCTAAAAGTCTTGATGTTCATGAATGATCTATAAATGGAGACTGTTTGGCTCTGTTGCTTCACTCCCAGGGAATGGCCGCCCTGTAAAGATGACTCCAAGGGCACGTCTGGATGAAGTTATCGCTGCCAGGAGGCTCAGCCAACTATTGAATCTAACAGTGTACTCAGATATTCCACGCCGTCCTGTGAATGGACATGTTATGGCCAATAAAAACATGATAAACTGTAAATGTTTGGGTGTTTGGGGTGTTTGAATAACTACTTTATTCAAAAACTAAAAATAATCTCAAATTCATATGAAATACATCTTTGTAACTAATATATCAACAAAATAAAACAATTTAAACGTGGCTGTATCGTTTTGACACGTATGACGACACGTTTGACATGTATGGCCCCCCGTATCATCCTCGTTTACGCTATAGAAACACCCCCGTCCCGTCCCGCTCCTACGGCGCTGTACTCACTGTGGCCCCTGTCGTTGGCTCGGGGGGTGGGTGGTCTGTAGTCTATGGGTGTGGCGGCGGTCTCCTCCAGCAGCTGCAGCGCCCCCTGAAGGTTGCACACTCTGAACGTGCTGCGGTGACCCTGGAAACCACGCGATGACATCACCAGCTCCGCCCCCTGGCCCAGGAAGTCCAGCTCCATCTGGATCACAACCAGACCAGGGTTAGACCGGGTGAAACTAAAATAGAGAGCCCCAGTGTGAGCCCCGGTTGAGTCCTCACCAGGAACTGTCTGGTGGTCTGGGCCTCGCTCTGCAGTTTGGAGACAGGAGCACACAGGAGGTGGATCTGAGCCAGGAGCTGCACGTGCTGTGGACACACTCTGGTTAGGACAAGTCCAAATCACAAACCTTTTCTTTTTTACCCCGGTTTAGAAATGGTGTTTTCTTTTTTTATTTTCTGTGCTGTGGTCAGTGGTTTGTACAGAGCTGATTAGCCATCAGTTAAGTCCATTTATTTGTTCTTTTTTCATTTGCAAAGTGATATATTATGTTTTAAGCAGAAAAAATAGCGACTTTTGGAAAAATGGCAAAACAAAACTATGCATTTTTGCCTACAATCCTTTCCCTCGAAATCCTGAGCATCTGTTGTATTGTATTAGCAGTACCTATAGTATTTGCAGTATGTAGTCTTGAAGTATATGTTGTATTGTAAAAGTCATAGTGGCAGCAGAAGCACCTGTAGTATAGTACTTCGATGCCACTGGGGCAACCCGTATTAGTAGTGAGCAGCGTGGAGGCCAGCGCTCAGGGACCCACCTGGTCGGAGGATTAAGCTATTGTACGTGTTTTTAGTGTTAGGGGAAACCTACGCAGACAGGGAGAACATGCCATCTCCACACAGTCCAGGTGAGAATCGAACCCGGGACCTTCTAGCTGTGAAGCATGAATGCTAACCGCTGTGCCACCCTGTGTAGCAGTAGCAGTAGCAGTAGTATAGATTTTTCTGATTAGTTTAGGGCGCACTCACACTTGTCCATCCGAAGCCCCTTCAGCGCGGTCTGCTTGTGCAGTGTGAGCGCAATCAAACCATGCTCAGGTTCAGCCCTGTTCTGGACTTTGGCCCGCTTGAAGGAGGTGGGCCAGAGCGCGGCTCAATTGCTCATCTATGTGCAAACAGTGTAGTTTATGTAAGTATATGTAAAACAGTGAGAAAAGGCTGTATTTAGAACATCATCATAGCCCCGTTTGTTTAAACTGCAGTAAAAGGCAAAAAAAGTGGAGTAAACATATTTGACAATGGGCTCACAGTAGCTTTTTTTCTTTTTGTGTCTTCCCCTCCGCATTAGTCATGTTGCGCTGCTACTGCACATGTACACGAACAACTTGCTCCTCGAATTCGGCTCAGTTTGTTTGTACAAG
Source organism: Gobius niger (assembly GCF_951799975.1). NCBI lineage: Eukaryota > Metazoa > Chordata > Actinopteri > Gobiiformes > Gobiidae > Gobius > Gobius niger. The sequence goes on along the minus strand of NC_136865.1, from coordinate 3,477,405 downwards.
TGTGAGCGTGGGCCGTTCAGGATATCCAGACCTTTCCTCAAACGAGCTAGAGAATGGCACGGTTCATAAGTCAAGTGTGAATGCGCCCTAAAAGCACAACGGAGGCTGAGCAGCTCTGTACAAACCACTGACCACCGTACGGCAGCAGTAGGACTGTTGTACCTGTAGTACCTATGGTACTGTTGTAGGACTGTAGTACTGTAGTACCTGTTGGATATGTTGGCAGAGCCTCCGTTGCTGTGCTGCGGTCAGGGACAGACTCACAGACTCGGTAAACTCCGGCGCTGGGATGTCCCTGTGGTGTTTGCGGATGAAGTCCAGCTGCTGTCGGACTGTCCTCAGCTCACAGCCCGGACCCGGGTCTGAGTCTGGGACCACAGACGACCTGGACCAGAGACCAGATTACATCATCTGTTTGAAAAGTGACTTATGAGCGTGTTATTGCTCCTACTTTGGCTCGCACTGTGGCTGTGCCGGGTTCACAAGCGTCTCCTCCTCTTCCTCGTGTCCTTCATCCTCCACATCCTGAGACGCCAGGTCCTCCTTCAGCTGGGGGCAGCAGAGAGCACAGAGCCACTTTAGAGATACTACGGGACATTTCTATGAATGGATCTGAAGTATTTCAGTCATGAGTACACAGCACAGAAAACATCTCCAATAGTTTCAGAGTTTAACCAGGCAGCAGCAAGTCCAATTCACCGCTTATTTAATGCCCGATCATTTGATTTTTAATGCCACAAAATGCGATAGGCAGGTTAGAAATGTACAAACAAAACAAATGGAGAAAAATGTATTTTCCTAGGATTGGAAACATTGCAATAAACACAAAACATTGGACACAACAGGCATTTCAGCCGTGATGCCAAGATGAGCCACAGGGGAAGATTAGAAGATTACTCAAAGATGTGCAAATGGCCGGATAAACAACACAACTTTCAACGCTAATTTTACCTTTAAATAATTAAAAACTTAAACAAAAACTAACTTTTTGCATTTTTCTTTATTGATTAACAATTTATGAATTATTAGTTCCCCATTAATTATGTTTTTGAAACATGCATTTGGAGATGAACAAGTTCTTACGGTTTCAAAGAGCTCCTCCATCAGCTCGTTCACCTCCTTCTCTGAAACACAGGAGGGACATCACGGTTAATCCAAAAAGAAATCATCCAAGTCCCCAAGAACCAATGATAATGGGCCTAAGCCACAGAATGACATTCAAAGTAAAAGTAAACAGTAGGTGGCGCTGTACGTACTGGTGATGCGCACGGCTCGGTCGTCTCTGTAATCCTCCAGGTCGGGTTCATCCGTGTCGGCCAAGAAGTTGTACTCCGGGTCGTCCTCGTCGTCCGCCTCCTCTGAGAAACACAATTTAAGGAGACGCATCATGAAAAGGGAACTTTGTAAAACATGTCACAACATCGTCAACAACAACAGACCCCGAGTATTTCAAAACAGTACTGCAGTATTTACAGTCATTCTCTGGGAATCCTGTTTAATTTAGCATAATTTAATCTAAAGTTTCAGCGCTTAGACCTGTACTGTTCGAATCTGAAGTTTATCACGTCGTGCTGAAGCCGCCGCAGTGTGAAGGAAAATCTGAGTAAAAAAGCAAAAGGGACTAAAAACTGTTGCAAAAGGAACTGCCCTGTGCTTTGTTCTTGTGGGAGAAGAGACACGAAGCACACAGGATCATGATACATGTTTGTATACAATATAATATAATATGAAAATGAAACTAAAATACATTTTCCTTGTATGTTGTCAAAAGTCACAGTCCAAGCACCTGTGATTCTAGGATTAGGCAACGTTTGGGTACTAGCAGTATTGGGAAAATGTAAGTATTGAAAGCAGGAACTGAAAATCTAAATCTAGGTTTTGCTGAATTAAAGGAAGTGACTTGGTTCAGGATTCACGCATGACATTAAAAAGCACCAAGAGATTAAATGAATAATGCCAAAATTAAGGCCTTAAAGCAGAACTAAGTAACTCGTGCCCCTCAAACTTGGCTGTAAATACTGTTCTTCTTCTTCATGATTCCATTAGTGTGTATTGGGGCCTCTGACCCGCAGGCAGCTAAGTTGTGATTTTACTAATGCCTTCAATTTCATCACAGTGGACAGAGACATTAAAGGATTTCTACATAATGTGAAATTCCAAATCAGGTTCTGTACATCAGAAAAAAAATAATAAAAAGGATAAAATATTATGACTTTTTTTACTTTTAAATCTAGATTATAATGTATTGACAATAGGAATATAGTCTAGACACATTAAAATAACACACCAAACTATTCATTATTTTGGTTTATTCTAGCTACTAAAGAGGGCTACTAAAAGCTTGTAATAATTTTTGCCCTATATTGTGCAGTCTTATTTCTAAGTCTGTTTTGCCGCCCCACATGCAGAATGTGTCCACTTTAAACCAAGTCCAAACCAGAACCTTCTTAGAGTGAGAAAATAATCACACGTGTATGGTCTGGTTTGTCGCGCCGTCCACTCAAACATCAACTCCCATCTCACCCTCCATGTCTGAGGTCATGAGGCCGCGCAGCCAGTCGGTCCAGTCCCGGTCCTCCTCTGGATCTGGGTCCAGCGAGGATCTGGTCTCGCTGAAATCCGGAGTGAGGTCTCGGAGCTCGGCCTCCAGCTGACCCAGCGGAACATCTCTGAGGGGACGCTTCGACCGGGTCCGGGCAGCCATCAGGTCAATGACCGAGTCCTGCAGGGGCTGAGCACAAAACGGGGTCAGAGCCAGGTCTCAACGGGGTCTAAAGCCCAGTTCACACGGGAGTAGAAATATCTAGGGACTTCAGGCAAAAAGTTCAAATGACTGACGTCCTTGAAATTTCTGCCCCTACGAATCTGCCCTGTCAGTGATTTGGATGGTAAAAATTCCCTAATTTTTACCTTTAGGGTAATTCTGCAAAGGTACCCAGGTGTTTCTATTCCCGCATTCTCTTCCTTGGAAAGTTTTTAACCAGCATAATGAAGTCTAAATAAGGGCAACATCAATTCAAAACAGTATTTTTATGTTTGTATTTAAGATATATGGCGTTTCATTTTAAAAAGTATAAGAGAGAAAAAAAAAAGAAATGGATTTTGACGCTGAAGTAACACACAAACAAACCCTGCCCTAAAGACTAAAGTCATCGCTCATGACACAAGTGAATAAAAGGCCTGTTGTCATCATCCAGTGTCAGTATCTATCCGTTATTTCTGGAAATAAATCTGTTAAAATAAGTGAATAACCGACGTTGCTGATCCCGAGAGAATACCCATCAAAATGAGCGACGCCCTGGGGTCATTTCAGTTTGACCGACATCATTGTAAACCCAGTACCTGGTAGGGCTGGGTGCACACGCTCAGCTCCTCCTCCACGGCGTGCAGCTTTTCCAGAAAAGTGCTGTCGCTCACGCTCCTCCTGTCGATCCCACCGCGAAGGGGCGGGACTCTGGAGCTGTCAGTCACACTGCGAGTGGGTGTGGTTTTGGGCGGTGGGGGCGGTCCCATGGGCACCGGCTCTACCCTCAGACGGCGAGAAAGACTTTGAGAGGTCTGGGGAAAAAAACATGACAAACATCATGCTTTGTGCTGAGAAGATGCTCCACCTTCGCCAAACTTGTTCTGATCCTGTTTGAGGCTAAACTCTCGTGCCTTCGCTGAGTTGTTTTTGCACTGCTGCCCTGGTCACTGGTGTTAGCTTTTATGTGTGTTTAGCTTCGATTGTTGGAACTCTCTGTCCTGTGGGCTCAATCAAACCCTGATAAAGTTGACATTGATGTTGGTGTGCAAAGAGAAGAAAAGCAGCACACTCTGCTAGCGCAAACCCATTTATGAGGACCTTTATGAGGACACCAGGGTTTCCGTTAGCCGGCTGTAGCCGGCTTTTGGCCGGTTTGAAAAGCAAATGGCCGGTAAAAATTATGTCCATCGGCCAAATTGGCCGACAGTAAAAAAGAGAGATTATAGAAAAATATATTGAACATGTCACCTAAGTCAGTGACTAACATAACAAAGTGTTTTCGAGACAGGCCGAAATATTAAAAAAGGTTCAATATTTCTATCAAAAAAGTTTTGATTTACGCCTTTAGCCTGTTTTACAAAGCGCAGTCGAAGCGCCATCATCGCTGTCTGGATATGTAACGCTTTTTCTTCGTGCTTCGTCACATTTTCCAAGAAAACGGCGAACTACAGGTACATTTACTTTTATATTAGTGTGTTAAGAACTCAGCAGCTAATACGTTTGATTAGGATATTCTTGAAACGCGCATGTGTTCAGTCAGACTGACGCGCTGTCCCGCTGCGTCTCTTCCTGGGTGAGTGGCTGGGTTTAGAGACTCTTCCCTCGGTCAGTCTGCGCAGACGCCTCGGCTCAGTTACCGGTGTTGGAGCCGCTCAGAGAGTGGCCGGGTTTAGAGGCTCTTCCCTCGGTCAGTCTGCGCAGACGCCTCGGCTCAGTTACCGGTGTTGGAGCCGCTCAGAGTGGCCGGGTTTAGAGGCTCTTCCCTCGGTCAGTCTGCGCAGACGCCTCGGCTCAGTTACCGGTGTTGGAGCCGCTCAGAGTGGCCGGGTTTAGAGGCTCTTCCCTCGGTCAGTCTGCGCAGACGCCTCGGCTCAGTTACCGGTGTTGGAGCCGCTCAGAGTGGCCGGGTTTAGAGGCTCTTCCCTCGGTCAGTCTGCGCAGACGCCTCGGCTCAGTTACCGGTGTTGGAGCCGCTCAGAGAGTGGCCGGGTTTAGAGGCGCTTCCCTCAGTCAGTCTGCGCAGACGCCTCGGCTCAGTTACCGGTGTTGGAGCCTCTCAGAGAGTGGCCGGGTTTAGAGGTGCTTCCCCCGGTCAGTCTGCGCAGACGCCTCGGCTCAGTTACCGGTGTTGGAGCCGCTCAGAGAGTGGCCGGGTTTAGAGACTCTTCCCTCGGTCAGTCTGCGCAGACGCCTCGGCTCAGTTACCGGTGTTGGAGCCGCTCAGAGAGTGGCCGCGTTTAGAGACTCTTCCCTCGGTCAGTCTGCGCAGACGCCTCAGCTCAGTTACCGGTGTTGGAGCCGCTCTAAAGCGCGGCAGAGCTGGGTCCGTTTTGAATCGCTCGAGACTGACTTTTGTGACTTTAGTGCTGTCGATTTGTCTCTCCACAATATTTCAGTGGTGAGGGACTTAATCACTATTTTACACCTGAACCACGTAAAAGCGCGGAGGGGCATCTACAGCCCCGCCCTCGCTGAGCAGCTGGTCAGACCTGGATAAGGACAGCGTTAGGGTCGTAGATATCGGCTACTTTCTGTCTGAGTTGAAGTGCATATGAGTGGTGTATGTCAGCGTGACACCGGCTGCTCCACCGTCTCCACACGCACAACTTCATGTTTGGATTTTCGCTGTTGCTACATTTTTCTCACGTCAGTCTTTAATTAGAAATAGCCGTGTTTTGGGACCCACTAAAGCACTTGTGTAGCTCTGTCCAAATGTAGATTGTTATTGATAATAAGCCACGTTCATCATGTATATATTTTTTAATGGCCGGTAATTCTTGCGAATGGCTGACATTTTACGACCCAGCCGGCCAAAGTGGCCGACAAAAAAAAAGTCTAGCGGAACCTCTGGAGGACACAAAGTCTTTTTAAGGCGTGGTGAGTTGAAGTCTCCAATTTTGATTCAACTGTCCCTCTTTGCACTGGAGCTATTATTGTGGTGGTGCAGTGGCCGAGTGATTAGAGCTCCAGGTTTGAGTTCAGGACTGTGTGGCCTTTATGTGTGGAGTTTGCACATTCTCCCCATCAGGACGGGCTGTATTTCAACAGTGCGCATCAGTACTCCCATCAACACAAAAGATGCACAATAGGCTCATCCGCTCTGGGTATTTCTGACCATGAACCTCGCTCCAGACGGGGGGTCAGGTTGAACGGCTAGCTCACAGGGGTGTCTCGGTACGTGACAAAGTGCAAGGGGTCAATTTGATAACCTTGATCAGATCTTGGCAACTGCGATTATCTCACCTAAAGGCGCCGAGTTTCCCTGCTTTGTGCCTCCACCGTTTGAGTGAGACATGTTCGCCAATCAGAATGATCGAGCCTCGCTGCCGCCAATCAGTTCATCAACTTATTCATATATAAAATTCGACTGCCTTTAGTCAACATCTCCATGGCGATGGGCTGGAGACGTACCCACTCCCGGTAAAGCTACAGTCTTGACTTAGGAGAGCTGAGCCGCTCAAAGCAAAGGCAAATGTTTATTTATGAGGTGTTTCAATTATGAAAATATCATATAATATATAATAAAAGCTTTTATTTAAATTTTATTTATTGGGTAAAATTCTACACGGTGTGGCTTTAAATAAATGAATGAATGAAAAAAAAAAAATGAAGTAAATAAAAATGGGTTAATGTGTTAATTTTGAAAACATATTTCAAAATAGTCTTTTGACGAAAATGTCATTTTTAAATGATGGCTCTTTCAATCTGTCAATTGGAAGTTTGGATGATAGTTGTCTTTATTTTTATTTTATTTTATTTCTAGTTGTTGAAAATATCTGGACATTTTAGTCACAGTTTTAGTCTCATTAACAACTTAATTTAGTTTGATCAAAAACAGCCTGTTTCCTTGCCTTGGCCCACAGTGGTTTGCTGCTTTACCTGCCAGGGGCTGCTGGACTCGTCTCTGATCCGACCGACTCGCGGTGACGACGCTGTGCTCTCCAGATCGCTCTCGTGAAACGTCTGAAACATAAACATAGCAACATAACAGAATGAGACACCTTGGTCTGGACAAAGGCGCCGCAGCAGGACGGGCAAAACATTTGGACTTCATCAAGTGTGTCTCACGTCCTCCGCCGTCTCGTCCTCCTCGTCCTCTTCAGGTCTGTACTCTTCATCGGAGGAGTCTTCATCAGCCAGGGCCATGTCTACGAACTGAGGAGGCTAGGACACAAGGAGACAAGGAGTCATGTGTGTGCTCACAAACTCACGACACGAGGTCAGGGGTCGTACCTTATTGATGTCGTTGTGTTTTTTGATCGGAGAAAGATTCCAAGCCGGGATCACCTGAGACAGAACAGCCAATCAGAGAGGAGACACACCTATAACACTGGGATGAACTGGTTTATACTGTCATACAGCTCGGCCCGGTTCACTGTTCAGTCACTTCACCCAGAGCAACACTGTGAGCATTGGCACAAGCCGCTGGTCACGAGTCTGTCTGTGGTTTGAAGACTATTTTAAACACACACTTTCATGTCCTAAAGACAGCTTTCTCCAGGTCAGTGGTTTCCAACCTTTGTTGTCTTGAGTAACCCTTTCATTTCTTTTCAAAGTACCCCTTATCTCGAGGGTGCTGCCAATTATTTAGCAAATTATGAACTAAACTCAGTTTTATAATTTTTTATTTAGCAGTGTGTTGCGTTCAAAACAAGGCAAACCTTTTACAGGAAAATATCACGAGAATGAACTTCATATTGAAATGCAATTCAGTTTCATCTTCTTTTTGATATGGAATTATTCCAAGAACCCCCTGCCAAGCGCTCGCGAACCCCCTAGGGCAGACCTGGGCAATTTAATCCGCCCTGCTGCTCATATTCCATAAAATTTAATTTTGAATTTTCTGCAGCGCCATGAAGACACATTTGCGACGCGTTCTCTTTGAGTAGCTGTGTTTTGGCGCCGTGATCACCTGCCAGAGCGGGCTCAACATGACAGCCTCTGTCAAATGGAGTATGAGCTAAACTAAGGACACAGGAGGCGCATCGTTGGGACATAATGACGGATGTCACAAAACATAAACATAAACATGTTTTTAAAGTCTGTGTGGAGAATTGAGTTTCTCTGCCTTCTCGGTTTAATCAGCGACTGTTGTTGTAATCAATGTCTTGGTGAAGACCGTATTCCTCCTCTGTAGCCTTTGTCTCGTTTATAATCTCCAATAAGAATAGTCGTAACTACTTGGAAAAAGCTGCCATTATTTGGGTGATGTATGTCCCTGTGTCTCATGTGTCTAATTATGTGCACAGAGGACTAAAGATTACTGCTGAAAAGTAAACAGCTTACTGAAAAACTCCAATTAACTATTTTTCAACGCAGCACTCACCACGCCCTTCTCCACCACCTCTTTGAGCTTCGACCGCGTCATCTTGGGTTCCTGGAACACAGTCACATGATCAGCCGCTGGTCAGTCTTTGGACTGTACCTTGTGATGTTGTGACGTCACTCACAAAGGGAGGCTTGACTTCGGTGTCGTTAATGGCGGCCTTCATCATTGCCACCACGTGCTCGTTAGTGATCACCTCCTGCAACAAGAGTTGGACTGGGTTTAGAGTTTAATATCCACATGGAGACAAAAGGTCAATCAATTCAAAATTTCTTCAGATCTTCTTGCACTAAAACCGTAATCTGCTCAGAGACTCATCCTGTCAGTGCAGAAACACAGACTGAATGGAGGCTATTTCCTTTCACGTTTCCTCCTGTCACCTTGGCTCACGGTGGAGCAGAGGAGAGCAGGATTGAAGTAAAGTGAAGATATTACTGCGCAGATGTCGAACTACTCTTGGTATTATTACGCCTTATAATATAGTTCCCCTTTTTATCCGCTTAGAAAATCCACAATGTTTAATTTTGTGTAGTTATACTTACTTGTAGTGTAACACTATACATAAACATATTTAAATATAGAAAACGTGGAAGAACTTGGTAGCTTCCATCTTCACAGCTTTTACAGCTTTAATACATATATAATAATAATTGTAAAAAAATAAATAAAGCTGACTACTTTGCAGATTTCGCCTGTTGCAGGTTATTTTTGGAAAGTAACCCCCGCGATAAACAAGGGACCACTGTCCGTTGGTCCTGGCTCAGTTCTGGTTCGGCCCCGTTTAGTCCAGGTTTTAGTTCTTACGTGGAGAATGTTCTTGACGTTGACGGCTGTGAGGTTGTGCTGCTTGGATTTGGTCTCCAGTGATTGGTCGAGCTGCCTGTCGATGTCGGGCTCGCTCTCCGAAGCCCCGGCCTCGGCCTCGTCCGTTTGCTTCTTTTTCTTCTTCCTGGACTTGACTCTGGTCTCATCTGGAACAGGACGAAAGTTAGAACCGTCAACACGGGGATGTAAACAGGGTTTGAGGGACTGACGCAGGGGCTTGTACTGACCCATGGTGATGATGAGGCTGGAGTCTGTAGTGTCCTCTTCGACCAGTAGGAACTCCTCCTCCTCCTCATCCTCATCTGTAGCCCGGCCCCCTGACGCAGAGGGACACACCGGTGCATCATGGGAAATGAGTTTGAGGCGTTTTCGAGCAGGGTTCATCCCGAGTCACATGACCGCTGAATACACAACAATGAAAAGGAGGGAAAGGGTTAGTGATTGTGGTAGCTGGGGAGAAGGTTCTGTATATAATCAAGGGCAGGGCGATATTTACTACAAAACGCCAGCCTTATGCCTATTGGGATGATTAATTCAGAGATTTGTTTACTAACAGCATACTAATTTCCTCACAAATATGAATGCAAATATGAGCTTAATGTAAATTATATCATGTCAACAACAATATAAAAAATTAGAACAATATAAAAAAAAATATACGGCCCACCCCTAATATAATCTAATGCTAAAGTGGCCCATTCTTCTTTGTAAAAAGCCTCCAGTTCCTGGAAGTTCCTGGGCTGTCTTGCATGAACAGCACATTATTGGCAGGTCGACTTGGCCTTGTGTGTTAGATCATTGTCTTGATGGAACATTCAAGTGCGACCCATGTGCAGCTTCATTCAATCAATCAAGTTTATTGTCACTCTGGCCTCCTCCTCATTTAGGGTCCTTTTGGTATTTTATTTTGTCATGGTGATTTGAAATATATATATATATATATATATATATATATATATATGCAAAAAAGATTTTTTTTAAAGTGTGTAAACACAACTGTACATCAATCTATTTAGGCAGGGAGACACTGCAATAAATTACAGTATATTGTATTATAATAATTATTATAATAATAATAATAATATAATGCATCACTAGAACTGTATCCCTAACACATGAAAAGCACAATGTTTCTTCTAAGTTCTAAATGTGCTTAACTATTTGAGTAGGGCTTGGGTACCATTAAGCAAAAGTGTTTAAGATACTGGTACAAAACAAGATTCTTTACATAGCAAGTTCTGATGTCTATTGGATCCAGAGACAACATTCAAAGGAACAGGCCTCCGTTTTTACACACTGAGATATGTTCTTACCTGAGCTTAGACGAGTTGATGTGTACCTGTCTGGTCTTTGTGAGTGCCCTCAGTCACGCAAAACGACCAAAGATGTTGTTAGCATTTGGCCTCTCCAATGTATTCTCCAATCAGGGGTGAAGTTAGAAGCCCACACTCTTCCACGGGCACAAAGACCAGACAGGTACGTATCAACTCGTCTAAGCTCAGGTAAGAACATATCTCAGTGTGGAGAAATTGTGGCCTGTTCCTTTAACCTCTTACGACCCGCCTAAACCAAATGCATTCTGTCCTCTTAGGTTATTATATAGGCCTGTGTAGCACCTCATTTGAAAGCTAAGATCCACAAAACTGATCTTTTTCCTCGCCTTGTTGCTGTGTCACCTTTTTTGATTGACAGTGGAATTCTTCCGCAGTCAATTATTGGTTTTCATGTTCTTTATTATTATTCCTCTTCCATCTTTTTCCCGATTTTCTAGAGCTTTCAGCACCTTCATGCTTTGTGCAATTTATGCAAGTTATGCATCAAAACGTTCCGCATGTTTAGGAGAAGGTGCTATTACTTTTGGGACTTCTGCAATTTACGTTTTTTCCGCAATCGGCCGAAATGTCGGAGATTTTTCCCATTGACTTATAATGGGGCTGCCGCAAATCCATGCTTTTCTGCACTTTTTTCTGCATTTTATGCAATTTCTGCACTTTGTGCATGTTCAGCTTCTGCAACTTGTGGGTTCTGAGAAAAAATTGGCCTCCTGCAGATTTCCATTTTTTTTAAACGGGAGTTTGAAATTTTTGCATTGGTGTGTATGTGGACCTGTCGCATTAGTGTGTATGTGGGAATCCAGCCAATCGGGAGACTCCAGGACTTTCAGCCATTTGTGCAGCTTCTGCCAATCAAGCACTGAGGCCATTTCAACAGTTTGACCAGTTTATGGAATATAAAAGTTTATGCAATATTAATAATTTATGCAAATTAACCACTTTATGGGATTTAACCAGTTTATGCAACTTAAGAGTTTATGCCATTTAGGATTTATGAATTTTAAAGAGCTTATGCAATTTACATAATTTATGCAAATTAACCCATTCATGCATTTTACCACTTTATGCAGTTTAAACAGTTTATGCAACATGACATTTTATGCATTTTACCAGTTTATGCAAAATAGATTATGCAATTTTCTGGATTCGCTTCCCGCATTTCCGCAGTCAATCGCAATGGCGCAGCCATTGCATTTCTAGTTTATGTTTGTTTGTTTTTTTCTTTCAATTTTTTTGTTGTTGTTGAATTTTTGTCACATTTTTGTTGAATTTTTGTCACATTTTTGTTGAATTTTTGTCACTTTTTGGTTGAATTTTTGTCACATTTTTGTCATCCTTGTTTTCTTCTCATTTTTGTGGTTGTTTTGGTGATTTTTTTCCCAAGAAGCTTTTTGATTAGGGTAAAGCAAAACTGGAAAAAAAATGGGATCCGTTTAGGTGGGAGTTAAGAGGTTAAGGAATGGCAAACATGTGGGTTCATTCTAACAGATGAACAGATGATGGACTGATGTGTGGAGCGTGGCATGCTCATTGTAAACCAGTGGTTCTCAATCTGCGGGACATAGGCTTTCCCAAGCTGTAGGCTACTCATTCGGGGATCCTCTGCAATTTTGAGATATGATCCTTCTGAGAAATGGTAATAAAATTATGCTTTGGTGATGCATTTAAGCCAAGTGTTTAACTGTCAGAATGTAGTCAAAGTGAGATTTATCTTGGCTTAACAATGTTCGAGACTTGTGGTACTTGCACGGTGACATATTCAATGAAGTGAAGTATGAACGCCATTGCTAAGGACTTGGAACCGCGGCTGGCTGTTGTTTACAGTCAGTAGCATTAGCCGCTGTTAGCTTCCGAGGCTCGGGGCTAAATGCTAACCGGTTGGCAGAATGAAACTCACCCGCGGGACGGAGACCTGGGCCGAGCTGTTAACCGCGTGAGTGTCCGGTGTTTCCCCTCTCCCGCAAACTCCAGTATTGTCTCAAAATAAAATCTTCGGAGGCTAAAATCCCAATTTACCGCCGCCGCTGCGACGTTTCTCCGCTACTGCACACTTCCGGGGGCGCGCCAGAGATTCTTCTTCGGATGTTTCTTCTTCTTCTTCTTCTTCTTCTTTGGTTGTTTAACGGCGGATGCAAACTCAAAAGTGCATTTCCGCCACCCACTGGCTTTAGTGTACAATAACAGCGTTCAAGCAAATTGCGTTAAAAAAAATAGTCCCCACTCCGCTTCAAACCCAATAGTGATTGCTACTTTGGACCTCCTTTCTTCGGATGTTTAACTGACGCGCTCCACCCATAAACTACCGCGACCCTAGAGATGAATTGTGGGTACTCATCATATAACTTACCGCTTTTATGCTTTTATAAGATAGCGTTTGTATATGGAGGACCGTGGCTGCCAAAACAATAAATATATACAGAAATAAATAAATAAATTGAGAAATAAATAAATAAATAGAGAAATAAATAAATACAAATATAAATAAATACAAAATAAATAAATAAATAAATAAATAGAGAAATAAATACAAAAATAAATACAGAAATAGAGAAATAAATAAATAATGCAAAAATAAATAAATAAGGAAATGCAGAAATAAATATAAAAATATAAAAATAAATACAAAAATAAATATATAAATAAATAAATACAGAAATAAATACAGAAATAAATGAATATATAAATAAATAAATAAATACAGAAATACAGAAATACAGAAATAAATGCACTTATTCTCATAATTGCATGCATTTCTTTGCAAATTTTATCTTTTTAAAATGTATCTATTTATGTATATATTTATTGTTTTGGCAGCCACGGTCCTCCATATATGTAAGCTTGAAAACACAAGAAAACAAGAAACCAACATCAATATTTTGTGTTTGTTGTTGTTTAGTTATTTTTAGTCGGGGCGAGTCCTCATAATTTCACATTTTTTGAATCACGATTATTGTGAGAGAAAATATTTTACTATTATAGAGCTCAACGGGTCCACCCACTCCCAGTCAAATGTCGGGGTCCAAAATAAAAAAATCCCATGTATTATTAGCATTGACTTTTCAAAAAAGGCTAATCAGCTATGTGCCAACTCACGGACATGAAACATACAAGGTAAAATTGAAGATTTGTCTAAAACGTTACAAACTACAAAATTATAAAAGTAATTAAATCGTCGTGTTTTCAAGTTTTGTTAGTTTCTTTTGTTTGCTGTTTCTTTTTTTTTGTTTGGTATTGCATTGTAGTAATATGTTGAACAAAAATATGTCTCTTTGCACGTGATTTTAGTTTGTCAAAAGAAAAAAAAGAATATTAAAAGGTGTGAAACGTATAAAGAAAGAGCTTATAATCATTTAACAAAAGTATAAACTGCCAAAACTGCTGTGTAGTGAATTAATGTGCTATAATATTAAAGATGAATGGGAGATTTTTCATCTGTAGGGTTGTGTGTGTTTTTGTTCTGTTTGTTTACAGGTGACATCTGTGAGTGAGTGCAGCACCAGCAGAGGGCGTCCTGACCCAAAGGCATGAGACTGACCTGTGATTTCTCAGGAGGCTGCTGCTTGAAGCACTTTGAGCAGTGAGAAATAAACCAATGTAAATAAGGAGGATGATTTGTATTGTCTTTTTTGTTCAGAACTTAGAAAGAACTTTTTATTTATTTGAGCGCACATTTTGCTCAAAAGGAGTAGGCTGAAGCAAAAGCTTATGAGCGCCTGCCCCCAACTCAAAATGATAAAACATTTCTCATAGTACAATCAATGTAAACAAAACAACAACAAGGAACAATAGCAGAAAAAATGAAGAACTCGTTTCCTTTCAGAACAGCTTTTTGACGCAAACGAAACTCACAACCCTTGTTTGAACTGTTCATATATTAACCGAACGAATACTGTTACAAGAAAGGTCTTGTTTCCTGCAAGATCCTTACAAAGCAAGTAACAAAGCGACCATTCATATATTTCTTTCAGTTTCCAATGCCAAATATCAGCCATACTCTTTTATGACATAAGGGCACATTAATACACATATTATACTCCGTGTTCTTGTTGCTCCAGTTGTCATTACCAGGCTCAACACAATGTTAATCTCTGTGCATTTTTGTTGTATTATTATTATTTATATATATTTTATTATGTATAGCGTGTGATGTAGCCCCTACGTCGAGTGGTGCGTTAAAAAGCCGGGCCAGTTGAAGAGGGCAGGACCTCCCCATCAACAAACCTGCCCCCAGCCGCCCTAACAGCTGATTTTGTAGATGATGTTCCTATGCTGTAAAGTGCATTAAAAGTTGAGGTTTATGAGCCCGTTGGGAGGGGCTCATTCTTTATTTTGTTTGGAGCAATAGAAATGACAACCGTTCCAAGCAGTTCCAAACACTGTACCTTAAAGCAGTACTAAGTAACTCTTCCCCCTAGAGGCCATAAGCGCAACTGCAGGTGTAGTAGCAAGTTACGATTTTTTAATTTATTAATTGTCTTGGAGAGTAAATACTACGCTGACAGGAAAGGCGAAGGGAGAGAGGGTTACTGTGCATCCAATTATACAATGGAAATATTTTTTTTCACTCAAACTTGGCTGTAAATACTGTTTAAAGTGACGTTAGCCCGCAGTTAGCTTTGCCCTTTAGCATGTTAGCTTCTTCTTTGTGATTACATTAGTGTGTATTGCTTTCTCCGCACCAGGGGCAGTCAAGTTGCAAACATGGTTTTCTGGCCAGAGACACCAGGGGGAGATGAAAGACCCTCCAATCATCCCATAAACACTTGTATTACCCCCACAGGGACTACGGGAAGGATTTATTAAGGTAAATAAGTTACTTAGTACTGCTTTAATTAATCAGTGTAAATTGATTCTATTGCTCCCTCTAGTGGCAACTCATTTCTTCTTTTCTGTACTTTTCAAAAGTATGTTGTTTGTATTTATATTTGAACAGGTTGATGTTTGAACATTGTTTCATTTCCATTTCCAAATGATTCCACAATTGCACACCTTTAATTGTAGGGCTGAAGCTTTTCAAAGTTGAGCTATGTTTCTGAATCCTAAAGTTTAAATCTTCACGTAATTCATAAAAACCAGTGCATTCTTGGAACCTTCTTTGTATTTGGCCTGGTAGCAGTTTGTACCTTGCTCTGTATAGCATCTGTACAGTTTGGAACTCAACAATGTCACAAAACTTCATGATCCTTCATTTAAAAAAATAATGGGTTTGTGTGGTCCAAAAACCCAGCTTTATTAATTAATCTGACAGCTCTTTTTTGCAGCAATACTATTGGTTTAACTGTGTTTTTGTAAGTACTACCCCAAACCACAGCGCAATAGTATAAATAGGGCAAAATCAGAGAACAGTATAAGGTATGTAAATCTTTGATATTTAAAATGTGCTTCGTTTTTGCTATTACTGCAATGCTTCTTGAAATTTTTGTAGTTATATATTCAATGTGCGATGTCCAAGTAATTCTGTCGTCTATAATAACGCCAAGGAATTTGATTTCATGCACCCGCTCTATAACGACACCCTCTATCTGAATTGCCTCCTGAGCATTAGAATCACAGTTGCCGAATATCATCAATTTGCTTTTACTCAAATTCAAGGATAATTTGTTTTGTTTGAACCACTTATTGACACTCTTGAGTTCCAAATTAACAATCTGACTCAGTTGTTGCAAATCGTCTCCTGCTGCAAACATATTTGTATCGTCTGCAAACAAAATGAATTTAAGTACTTATACCTATACATATTAAACAATTTTGGGCCCAGAATGGAACCTTGAGGTAAACCACACACAATTTCTAGAAGGCTTGACTGATAGTCTCCTATTTTCACACATTGTTTTCTATTTTTTAAAAGAGGAGGTATTCTGCTTTTTTCAGTCACATAGCACCAGTCTATATCACACTACAATGATGACCAAACCTTCTGTTGGTCTGTAAATGCAGTAAATTAGAATAACTGCCTTGTATAAAATGTCTCTCTCAAAATGGCTGTAGTGAATGTCTTGAAATCGGCCTCTGTCTCTTTAAGAACCTCTGAGCCTTTCAGACACGCCCCCTCCACACGCTGTCTGTGGCATCAGTGGGGAGGGGGTTCTGCTGAGGACCAGTGGTTGGTTACTCGGCTGGTGACGAAAGCTCGGAGGCGTCTCCAGGAGGTGGGGGCGTTCCTAGGAGGACTCAGGCAAACCTATCCCTAAAATGGCCGCCATCAGAGTTTTTACAGATTACTCAAAAATACGTGAATGTGCCAAGGCAACACTTCAGGCATGTTTTTAATGAGGGAGTGACATAATAACATGATGGAAAGCTTGAAAAAGTTGATTTTGCATAATACCCCCCCTTTAAATAACTGGTGACCCACTGTAGAGCTACCCCCCTAAGCCCATAACGTTCTAGTTTATCAATTAATATATCGTTTAATGTATGTATCAAATGCTTTACTCAGGTCAATAAACAACCCTACTGCATATTTCTTGTTATCTACATATGGGTTCAAGTCCCGGCGCGGTTGCGTGCTAATACTGGCTGATGTCAAGGAACTCACCAGGCTCACCAGAACTTGGCTTTTTCAAGTAGTTCTGAAGTGAAATCTTCCTTCATTTCAGTTCTACCGCACGTAAAATAATTTCTGTTGGCATTAGCCTGTTTATAGCCAAATACAGTGAATGTAGTAGTAGTTTGCTGCGTTTTATCCTGGTTTTCATTGCTATTTTGATGTGCTTTTTTTAAGCTACTAGGTTTTGGGTCAATCCAAAGTGGGGAAAATGTGCACGGTTCAGGCCGGGGTTAAATCGTGAACCTGCTAACGTTTATTCCAATCAAAAGCATGCCAATTCTTCATGATAATAGCTCATGCACATTTCTGTCTTTGTTGCAGGAGAGGATTGGGCGGGTCTATATACGCCTTTTCAGATTATGAAAAGGACAGTCATTTCTACGTGCCCAGTGAATGTATTACCCTCCAGCGTCTGATGGGAAGCGCTGCTTCGCTTCTGGTATCGATGACGAAACCAGTGTCTGCAGTGGAGTTGAATGAGTGAGACACAGTTTCACCTCAAAGATTTCACTTCTACTGAGTGATAAAGACTGCTGTAAAGTCCTAAATTGTTTCTTGTCACTGATCATTTCTTGTCGTTTGGACTCTCACCGCAATATCTTGAGTATAGTTTCATGATGGCCATCAGCCAACAGCACAATTGTGAGAGTTGTGTCTACTGTAGCCTACAGGAGGAGCTGTCCACTTCAGCACCACCACAGAACCATATGTGAGTTTCAGAGAGTCCGTGTCAGTCACTGCAAATTGATTCAGTGTGTTGGGCCTCAGGATCAAACAGTGAAAGCCAAACGGTTAGGCTAGTCTACAAATGCACTACTTCAACTGGACTAATTCAAGATCGTTTTCCTACAACAGTGTGTTTTCTCCCTTAAACCATGGACTGAACATCGCCTATTCATGATTTTCAGTCAAAAGCATGTAGTTATGATGTGATCAAAGTTCTTTGGAAAACACGTCGACCCGAAGGTCCGGGTTTTGAATCCGGGTGGAGTCACAAAAGCACAAGATTGCTTCAATAAACCTATTTCTGACATGTAAGTCATTTAGGGCATTTGCTGTTTGTCTTGCTTTGAGACTTGGCCTTGCTACTTTTGCTTTCTGGGACGGTTCGCCTACTCCTGTCTTGTATGAGCTAATGTCACTTACAGTGAGAACCAGATGTTTACATAGCCTACACACTTCATAAAAAAAGACACTTTTGCATTTTTCTCTCTCACTGTCTGACATGAAACTAGAATTAACTCATACCGTTCTTCTTTTTTTTTAATATATTTTTTTAGGTCAATGAGAATTTTTCAATTTTTTTCTATTCTCCAAATGCCAGACTACTGAGAGAAAGAATTTGCTACAGGGTTTGATGTGGTTGGCCTTTAAACGGTATATCTTGGGTCACACCTTTTGAATATAGTTCCACAAATGTGGCAGTTTGCTTTGGATCATTGTCCATTTGGAAGACCCATCTACGCCCAACCTTTAACTTCCTGACTGATGTCTTGAGATGTTGCTCCAATATTTCCACATAGTGTTCTTTCTTCATGATGTCATCTATGTTGTGAAGTGCACCAGCCCCTCCCACAGAAAAACAACCCTACAGCATGATGCTGCCACCCCCATTTTCTTTTTTTGTCAGGCTATGTCTCCAAAAAAGCATTTTTCCTTTTTTATTTGCAAGCTCTCAGCTCATGTCAGTACGGACTTGTTTCACTCTGGATAATGACACACTCTGACCAGTTTCAGCATCTTCACCACGTCTTTTGCATTTTTTTCTTGGTTTGATATTTGCATTTCAGACTACAGCACGTTCATCTCTGGGACACAGAAATTACAGCCAAGGATGTATCAGCCTTGTGCATCCTTCCAAGGACATGACATCGTCAGGCTTTCCCAAATAGTTTAAAGGTATAGTAATCATAGTGTATGTAAGCTTATGACTTTGTGAAAAGTTCCACAAGCATTTCCCAAAAAAATAAAAAATAAATAAAATAAAAAATAAATCATTCTTCTGGCATCAAATAATAATAAAAAATAAAAATAAAAATGTAATTGACCTAAAAAAGTAGGTTATTCTGGTTTCATGTCAGACAGTGAGAGAGAGAAAAAATACAAATGTGTCTTTTTATTAAGTGTATGTAAACATCTGATTCTCACGGTGTATTCATTCATTCAGAGGCCCAGTCTTGTCACCAAACTATGTAGCTCCCAGGGTTAAACATGCTAAAAGGCCAAGATACATACAGATAATCCTAATCCTCTCGTCGTAAGTGTGTGTGCGTGTGTTTTCACATTTTCTGAAGCTGTAACACACTGTTGTGTGGTATAATTTCAATGGGGAGGACATGCTAACCGCGAAGCTAATGTTTTGGTTAGCTGCATGCTAGCTACTCGCTAACTCGGCTAGCCCGTGCTAACTCGGCTGCGTCGTATACATTTGAATGTAGGATTCGTTCCACTGTGTTAAGATATAATTAACATAGCCCTGGCTGTTATATTAGGCGGGCTTTAGCTCAGCACGCTGCGCGTCGATCTTGTAAACTGCGGCTCACGGGTTCAAGTCCCGGCGCGGTTGCGTGCTAGTACTGGCCGATGTCAAGGAGCGGAGGTCTCTGTGAACATGTACCACAGGTTTGTGAATATGGTTCGCTGTATTTGCCGACCAAGTGGCGAATCGCAGATCGCTCTGTACACCTTGCTCGGCCGGGAGAGACCTGAAATCCGACCTTTTGTGACAAATAAGAAACAGGCTTAACGAAAGAGTGAGATGAAGACGTTGTTTAGCTGAGATAATAAAATATTTTCCCTTTCGTGAACTGGGAGCAGAGAACAGGTTTAGCTAGATCTGAGTTAACAAAGCTACCATTTGGTAATGTAAACAAAGTGTTTCATTCATGAAGAATATAACTATCTGATCCAAATCTCAACAACTGCAAAGCTTTTAACGCACAAATGACAGTGTTATCATTGTGATACTTTTCTTGTCTTTTTTTTTTTACAGACATCCTACAGTTTGGCCGAGAGCTTCCAGAAACATTTCTCTGCTCGTACCTCCACACAGCTTTACTCGAAGCCCGAGCGCTGCCCAAACATGAAGCTTGGTCATCCGCTCTGCAACTTCTGTCCTTCCTGCTAGAAAGGCCTCCACTCCGCATGACCAGGTCAGTTTGTCTCTGCGAAGTCCCTCAGAGGTAAAGCTGTACACAATAGGGCTCACCAGAACTTGGCTTTTTCAAGTAGTGCTGAAGTGAAATCTTCCTTCATTTCAGTTCTACCGCACGTAAAATAATGTCTGTTGGCATTAGCCTGTTTATAGCCAAATACAGTGAATGTAGTAGTAGTTTGCTGCGTTTTATCCTGGTTTTCATTGCTATTTTGATGTGCTTTTTTAAGCTACTAGGTTTTGGGTCAATCCAAAGTGGGGAAAATGTGCACGGTTCAGGCCGGGGTTAAATCGTGAACCTGCTAACGTTTATTCCAATCAAAAGCATGCCAATTCTTCATGATAATAGCTCATGCACATTTCTGTCTTTGTTGCAGGAGAGGATTGGGCGGGTCTATATACGCCTTTTCAGATTATGAAAAGGACAGTCATTTCTACGTGCCCAGTGAATGTATTACCCTCCAGCGTCTGATGGGAAGCGCTGCTTCGCTTCTGGTATCGATGACGAAACCAGTGTCTGCAGTGGAGTTGAATGAGTGAGACACAGTTTCACCTCAAAGATTTCACTTCTACTGAGTGATAAAGACTGCTGTAAAGTCCTAAAATGTTTCTTGTCACTGATCATTTCTTGTCGTTTGGACTCTCACCGCAATATCTTGAGTATAGTTTCATGATGGCCATCAGCCAACAGCACAATTGTGAGAGTTGTGTCTACTGTAGCCTACAGGAGGAGCTGTCCACTTCAGCACCACCACAGAACCATATGTGAGTTTCAGAGAGTCCGTGTCAGTCACTGCAAATTGATTCAGTGTGTTTGGCCTCAGGATCAAACAGTGAAAGCCAAACGGTTAGGCTAGTCTACAAATGCACTACTTCAACTGGACTAATTCAAGATCGTTTTCCTACAACAGTGTGTTTTCTCCCTTAAACCATGGACTGAACATCGCCTATTCATGATTTTCAGTCAAAAGCATGTAGTTATGATGTGATCAAAGTTCTTTGGAAAACACGTCGACCCTAAGGTCCGGGTTTTGAATCCGGGTAGAGTCACAAAAGCACAAGATTGCTTCAATAAACCTATTTCTGACATGTAAGTCATTTAGGGCATTTGCTGTTTGTCTTGCTTTGAGACTTGGCCTTGCTACTTTTGCTTTCTGGGACGGTTCGCCTACTCCTGTCTTGTATGAGCTAATGTCACTTACAGTGAGAACCAGATGTTTACATAGCCTACACACTTCATAAAAAAAGACACTTTTGCATTTTTCTCTCACTGTCTGACATGAAACTAGAATTAACTCATACCTTTCTTCTTTTTTTTAATATATTTTTTTAGGTCAATGAGAATTTTTCAATTTTTTTCTATTCTCCAAATGCCAGACTACTGAGAGAAAGAATTTACTACATGGTTTGATGTGGTTGGCCTTTAAACGGTATAACTTGGGTCACACCTTTTGAATATAGTTCCACAAATTTGGCAGTTTGCTTTGTATCATTGTCCATTTGGAAGACCCATCTACGCCCAACCTTTAACTTCCTGACTGATGTCTTGAGATGTTGCTCCAATATTTCCACATAGTGTTCTTTCTTCATGATGTCATCTATGTTGTGAAGTGCACCAGCCCCTCCCACAGAAAAAACAACCCTACAACATGATGCCGCCACCCCCATTTTCTTTTTTTGTCAGGCTATGTCTCCAAAAAAGCATTTTTCCTTTTTTATTTGCAAGCTCTCAGCTCATGTCAGTACGGACTTGTTTCACTCTGGATAATGACACACTCTGACCAGTTTCAGCATCTTCACCACGTCTTTTGCATTTTTTTCTTGGTTTGATATTTGCATTTCAGACTACAGCACGTTCATCTCTGGGACACAGAAATTACAGCCAAGGATGTATCAGCCTTGTGCATCCTTCCAAGGACATGACATCGTCAGGCTTTCCCAAATAGTTTAAAGGTATAGTAATCATAGTGTATGTAAGCTTATGACTTTGTGAAAAGTACCACAAGCATTTCCCAAAAAAATAAACTCATTCTTCTGGCATTTAGCAAATACAAATAATAATAATTAAAAAAAATGTAATTGACCTAAAAAAGTAGGTTAATTCTGGTTTCATGTCAGACAGTGAGAGAGAGAAAAAATGCAAATGTGTCTTTTTATTAAGTGTATGTAAACATCTGATTCTCACGGTGTATTCATTCATTCAGAGGCCCAGTCTTGTCACCAAACTATGTAGCTCCCAGGGTTAAACATGCTAAAAGGCCAAGATACATACAGATAATCCTAATCCTCTCGTCGTAAGTGTGTGTGCGTGTGTTTTCACATTTTCTGAAGCTGTAACACACTGTTGTGTGGTATAATTTCAATGGGGAGGACATGCTAACCGCGAAGCTAATGTTTTGGTTAGCTGCATGCTAGCTACTCGCTAACTCGGCTAGCCCGTGCTAACTCGGCTGCGTCGTATACATTTGAATGTAGGATTCGTTCCACTGTGTTAAGATATAATTAACATAGCCCTGGCTGTTATATTAGGCGGGCTTTAGCTCAGCACGCTGCGCGTCGATCTTGTAAACTGCGGCTCACGGGTTCAAGTCCCGGCGCGGTTGCGTGCTAGTACTGGCCGATGTCAAGGAGCGGAGGTCTCTGTGAACATGTACCACAGGTTTGTGAATATGGTTCGCTGTATTTGCCGACCAAGTGGCGAATCGCAGATCGCTCTGTACACCTTGCTCGGCCGGGAGAGACCTGAAATCCGACCTTTTGTGACAAATAAGAAACAGGCTTAACGAAAGAGTGAGATGAAGACGATGTTTAGCTGAGATAATAAAATATTTTCCCTTTCGTGAACTGGGAGCAGAGAACAGGTTTAGCTAGATCTGAGTTAACAAAGTTACCATTTGGTAATGTAAACAAAGTGTTTCATTCATGAAGAATAGAACTATCTCATCCAAATCTCAACAACTGCAAAGCTTTTACCGCACAAATGACAGTGTTATCATTGTGATACTTTTCTTGTCTTTTTTTTTTTACAGACATCCTACAGTTTGGCCGAGAGCTTCCAGAAACATTTCTCTGCTCGTACCTCCACACAGCTTTACTCGAAGCCCGAGCGCTGCCCAAACATGAAGCTTGGTCATCCGCTCTGCAACTTCTGTCCTTCCTGCTAGAAAGGCCTCCACTCCGCATGACCAGGTCAGTTTGTCTCTGCGAAGTCCCTCAGAGGTAAAGCTGTACACAATAGGGCTCACCAGAACTTGGCTTTTTCAAGTAGTGCTGAAGTGAAATCTTCCTTCATTTCAGTTCTACCGCACGTAAAATAATGTCTGTTGGCATTAGCCTGTTTATAGCCAAAAACAGTGAATGTAGTAGTAGTTTGCTGCGTTTTATCCTGGTTTTCATTGCTATTTTGATGTGCTTTTTTTAAGCTACTAGGTTTTGGGTCAATCCAAAGTGGGGAAAATGTGCACGGTTCAGGCCGGGGTTAAATCGTGAACCTGCTAACGTTTATTCCAATCAAAAGCATGCCAATTCTTCATGATAATAGCTCATGCACATTTCTGTCTTTGTTGCAGGAGAGGATTGGGCGGGTCTATATACGCCTTTTCAGATTATGAAAAGGACAGTCATTTCTACGTGCCCAGTGAATGTATTACCCTCCAGCGTCTGATGGGAAGCGCTGCTTCGCTTCTGGTATCGATGACGAAACCAGTGTCTGCAGTGGAGTTGAATGAGTGAGACACAGTTTCACCTCAAAGATTTCACTTCTACTGAGTGATAAAGACTGCTGTAAAGTCCTAAAATGTTTCTTGTCACTGATCATTTCTTGTCGTTTGGACTCTCACCGCAATATCTTGAGTATAGTTTCATGATGGCCATCAGCCAACAGCACAGTTGTGAGAGTTGTGTCTACTGTAGCCTACAGGAGGAGCTGTCCACTTCAGCACCACCACAGAACCATATGTGAGTTTCAGAGAGTCCGTGTCAGTCACTGCAAATTGATTCAGTGTGTTGGGCCTCAGGATCAAACAGTGAAAGCCAAACGGTTAGGCTAGTCTACAAATGCACTACTTCAACTGGACTAATTCAAGATCGTTTTCCTACAACAGTGTGTTTTCTCCCTTAAACCATGGACTGAACATCGCCTATTCATGATTTTCAGTCAAAAGCATGTAGTTATGATGTGATCAAAGTTCTTTGGAAAACACGTCGACCCTAAGGTCCGGGTTTTGAATCCGGGTAGAGTCACAAAAGCACAAGATTGCTTCAATAAACCTATTTCTGACATGTAAGTCATTTAGGGCATTTGCTGTTTGTCTTGCTTTGAGACTTGGCCTTGCTACTTTTGCTTTCTGGGACGGTTCGCCTACTCCTGTCTTGTATGAGCTAATGTCACTTACAGTGAGAACCAGATGTTTACATAGCCTACACACTTCATAAAAAAAGACACTTTTGCATTTTTCTCTCTCACTGTCTGACATGAAACTAGAATTAACTTATACCTTTCTTCTTTTTTTTAATATATTTTTTTAGGTCAATGAGAATTTTTCAATTTTTTTCTATTCTCCAAATGCCAGACTACTGAGAGAAAGAATTTGCTACATGGTTTGATGTGGTTGGCCTTTAAACGGTATAACTTGGGTCACACCTTTTGAATATAGTTCCACAAATTTGGCAGTTTGCTTTGTATCATTGTCCATTTGGAAGACCCATCTACGCCCAACCTTTAACTTCCTGACTGATGTCTTGAGATGTTGCTCCAATATTTCCACATAGTGTTCTTTCTTCATGATGTCATCTATGTTGTGAAGTGCACCAGCCCCTCCCACAGAAAAAACAACCCTACAACATGATGCCGCCACCCCCATTTTCTTTTTTTGTCAGGCTATGTCTCCAAAAAAGCATTTTTCCTTTTTTATTTGCAAGCTCTCAGCTCATGTCAGTACGGACTTGTTTCACTCTGGATAATGACACACTCTGACCAGTTTCAGCATCTTCACCACGTCTTTTGCATTTTTTTCTTGGTTTGATATTTGCATTTCAGACTACAGCACGTTCATCTCTGGGACACAGAAATTACAGCCAAGGATGTATCAGCCTTGTGCATCCTTCCAAGGACATGACATCGTCAGGCTTTCCCAAATAGTTTAAAGGTATAGTAATCATAGTGTATGTAAGCTTATGACTTTGTGAAAAGTACCACAAGCATTTCCAAAAAAAATAAAAATAAAATAAAATAAAAAATAAATCATTCTTCTGGCATCAAATAATAATAATAATTTTAAAAAAAGGTAATTGACCTAAAAAAGTAGGTTAATTCTGGTTTCATGTCAGACAGTGAGAGAGAGAAAAAATGCAAATGTGTCTTTTTATTAAGTGTATGTAAACATCTGATTCTCACGGTGTATTCATTCATTCAGAGGCCCAGTCTTGTCACCAAACTATGTAGCTCCCAGGGTTAAACATGCTAAAAGGCCAAGATACATACAGATAATCCTAATCCTCTCGTCGTAAGTGTGTGTGCGTGTGTTTCCACATTTTCTGAAGCTGTAACACACTGTTGTGTGGTATAATTTCAATGGGGAGGACATGCTAACCGCGAAGCTAATGTTTTGGTTAGCTGCATGCTAGCTACTCGCTAACTCGGCTAGCCCGTGCTAACTCGGCTGCGTCGTATACATTTGAATGTAGGATACGTTCCAATGTGTTAAAGATATAATTAACATAGCCCTGGCTGTTATATTAGGCGGGCTTTAGCTCAGCACGCTGCGCGTCGATCTTGTAAACTGCGGCTCACGGGTTCAAGTCCCGGCGCGGTTGCGTGCTAGTACTGGCCGATGTCAAGGAGCGGAGGTCTCTGTGAACATGTACCACAGGTTTGTGAATATGGTTCGCTGTATTTGCCGACCAAGTGGCGAATCGCAGATCGCTCTGTACACCTTGCTCGGCCGGGAGAGACCTGAAATCCGACCTTTTGTGACAAATAAGAAACAGGCTTAACGAAAGAGTGAGATGAAGACGATGTTTAGCTGAGATAATAAAATATTTTCCCTTTCGTGAACTGGGAGCAGACAACAGGTTTAGCTAGATCTGAGTTAACAAAGTTACCATTTGGTAATGTAAACAAAGTGTTTCATTCATGAAGAATATAACTATCTCATCCAAATCTCAACAACTGCAAAGCTTTTACCGCACAAATGACAGTGTTATCATTGTGATACTTTTCTTGTCTTTTTTTTTTTACAGACATCCTACAGTTTGGCCGAGAGCTGCCAGAAACATTTCTCTGCTCGTACCTCCACACAGCTTTACTCGAAGCCCGAGCACTGCCCAAACATGACGCTTGGTCATCCGCTCTGCAACTTCTGTCCTTCCTGCTAGAAAGGCCTCCACTCCGCATGACCAGGTCAGTTTGTCTCTGCGAAGTCCCTCAGAGGTAAAGCTGTACACAATAGGGCTCACCAGAACTTGGCTTTTTCAAGTAGTGCTGAAGTGAAATCTTCCTTCATTTCAGTTCTACTGCACGTAAAATAATGTCTGTTGGCATTAGCCTGTTTATAGCCAAAAACAGTGAATGTAGTAGTAGTTTGCTGCGTTTTATCCTGGTTTTCATTGCTATTTTGATGTGCTTTTTTTAAGCTACTAGGTTTTGGGTCAATCCAAAGTGGGGAAAATGTGCACGGTTCAGGCCGGGGTTAAATCGTGAACCTGTTAACGTTTATTCCAATCAAAAGCATGCCAATTCTTCATGATAATAGCTCATGCACATTTCTGTCTTTGTTGCAGGAGAGGATTGGACGGGTCTATATACGCCTTTTCAGATTATGAAAAGGACAGTCATTTCTACGTGCCCAGTGAATGTATTACCCTCCAGCGTCTGATGGGAAGCGCTGCTTCGCTTCTGGTATCGATGACGAAACCAGTGTCTGCAGTGGAGTTGAATGAGTGAGACACAGTTTCACCTCAAAGATTTCACTTCTACTGAGTGATAAAGACTGCTGTAAAGTCCTAAAATGTTTCTTGTCACTGATCATTTCTTGTCGTTTGGACTCTCACCGCAATATCTTGAGTATAGTTTCATGATGGCCATCAGCCAACAGCATAATTGTGAGAGTTGTGTCTACTGTAGCCTACAGGAGGAGCTGTCCACTTCAGCACCACCACAGAACCATATGTGAGTTTCAGAGAGTCCGTGTCAGTCACTGCAAATTGATTCAGTGTGTTGGGCCTCAGGATCAAACAGTGAAAGCCAAACGGTTAGGCTAGTCTACAAATGCACTACTTCAACTGGACTAATTCAAGATCGTTTTCCTACAACAGTGTGTTTTCTCCCTTAAACCATGGACTGAACATCGCCTATTCATGATTTTCAGTCAAAAGCATGTAGTTATGATGTGATCAAAGTTCTTTGGAAAACACGTCGACCCTAAGGTCCGGGTTTTGAATCCGGGTAGAGTCACAAAAAAAGCACAAGATTGCTTCAATAAACATATTTCTGACATGTAAGTCATTTAGGGCATTTGCTGTTTGTCTTGCTTTGAGACTTGGCCTTGCTACTTTTGCTTTCTGGGACGGTTCGCCTACTCCTGTCTTGTATGAGCTAATGTCACTTACAGTGAGAACCAGATGTTTACATAGCCTACACACTTCATAAAAAAAGACACTTTTGCATTTCTCTCTCTCACTGTCTGACATGAAACTAGAATTAACTCATACCTTTCTTCTTTTTTTTAATATATTTTTTTAGGTCAATGAGAATTTTTCAATTTTTTTCTATTCTCCAAATGCCAGACTACTGAGAGAAAGAATTTGCTACATGGTTTGATGTGGTTGGCCTTTAAACGGTATAACTTTGGTCACACCTTTTGAATGTAGTTCCACAAATTTGGCAGTTTGCTTTGGATCATTGTCCATTTGGAAGACCCATCTACGCCCAACCTTTAACTTCCTGACTGATGTCTTGAGATGTTGCTCCAATATTTCCACATAGTGTTCTTTCTTCATGATGTCATCTATGTTGTGAAGTGCACCAGCCCCTCCCACAGAAAAACAACCCTACAGCATGATGCTGCCACCCCCATTTTCTTTTTTTGTCAGGCTATGTCTCCAAAAAAGCATTTTTCCTTTTTTATTTGCAAGCTCTCAGCTCATGTCAGTACGGACTTGTTTCACTCTGGATAATGACACACTCTGACCAGTTTCAGCGTCTTCACCACGTCTTTTGCATTTTTTTCTTGGTTTGATATTTGCATTTCAGACTACAGCACGTTCATCTCTGGGACACAGAAATTACAGCCAAGGATGTATCAGCCTTGTGCATCCTTCCAAGGACATGACATCGTCAGGCTTTCCCAAATAGTTTAAAGGTATAGTAATCATAGTGTATGTAAGCTTATGACTTTGTGAAAAGTACCACAAGCATTTCCAAAAAAAATAAAAATAAAATAAAATAAAAAATAAATCATTCTTCTGGCATCAAATAATAATAATAATTTTAAAAAAATGTAATTGACCTAAAAAAGTAGGTTAATTCTGGTTTCATGTCAGACAGTGAGAGAGAGAAAAAATACAAATGTGTCTTTTTATTAAGTGTATGTAAACATCTGATTCTCACGGTGTATTCATTCATTCAGAGGCCCAGTCTTGTCACCAAACTATGTAGCTCCCAGGGTTAAACATGCTAAAAGGCCAAGATACATACAGATAATCCTAATCCTCTCGTCGTAAGTGTGTGTGCGTGTGTTTCCACATTTTCTGAAGCTGTAACACACTGTTGTGTGGTATAATTTCAATGGGGAGGACATGCTAACCGCGAAGCTAATGTTTTGGTTAGCTGCATGCTAGCTACTCGCTAACTCGGCTAGCCCGTGCTAACTCGGCTGCGTCGTATACATTTGAATGTAGGATACGTTCCAATGTGTCAAAGATATAATTAACATAGCCCTGGCTGTTATATTAGGCGGGCTTTAGCTCAGCACGCTGCGCGTCGATCTTGTAAACTGCGGCTCACGGGTTCAAGTCCCGGCGCGGTTGCGTGCTAGTACTGGCCGATGTCAAGGAGCGGAGGTCTCTGTGAACATGTACCACAGGTTTGTGAATATGGTTCGCTGTATTTGCCGACCAAGTGGCGAATCGCAGATCGCTCTGTACACCTTGCTCGGCCGGGAGAGACCTGAAATCCGACCTTTTGTGACAAATAAGAAACAGGCTTAACGAAAGAGTGAGATGAAGACGATGTTTAGCTGAGATAATAAAATATTTTCCCTTTCGTGAACTGGGAGCAGAGAACAGGTTTAGCTAGATCTGAGTTAACAAAGCTACCATTTGGTAATGTAAACAAAGTGTTTCATTCATGAAGAATAGAACTATCTGATCCAAATCTCAACAACTGCAAAGCTTTTAACGCACAAATGACAATGTCATCATTGTGATACTTTTCTTGTCTTAATTTTTTTACAGACATCCTACAGTTTGGCCGAGAGCTGCCAGAAACATTTCTCTGCTCGTACCTCCACACAGTAAGTAAGTAAGTAAGTAATCTTTATTTATATAGCACCTTTCACAGGCAAAGGCCACAAAGTGCTTCACAACACAGTTAAAAACAGAAGTTGCATACAATATAAAAAGGGGTCAAAACAACACAGAAATCACAGCAGCCCAAAAGTAGCTAATTAAAAGCTTGGACAAATAAATGTGTCTTAAGTTTGCATTTGAAAGAAACAACAGAGTCAATACAGCGCAAAGAGGGCGGAAGACCATTCCAGAGCCTGGGAGCAACAGCCTGGAAGGATCGGTCGCCTCTAGTACGAAAACTCGTACGTGGAACCTTTAGCAGGTTCTGATCCACAGACCTCAGAGCGCGCGCAGGGGTGTAAGGCTGGACCAGAGCACTGATATAGGAAGGAGCCTGACCATGCACGGCTCTGAAGGCTAGAACCAGAACTTTAAACTCGATCCTAAAAGACACTGGCAGCCAATGAAGCTGTTTTAAAATAGGGGATATGTGGGTCCTCCTGTTTGTGCGGGTCAGAATTCTCGCTGCAGAGTTTTGCACTAATTGCAGTCGAGAGAGCTCCTTCTTGTTAAGACATGAAAACAAACCGTTACAATAATCTAAACGTGAAGACACAAATGCATGGATGATCAGCTCCAAATCATTACGTGAAACCATATTCCTAAGTTTAGAAATGTTCCTTAGTTGAAAGAAGCAGTTCCTGGTTAGCTGCTTACAGTGCTGCACTAATGACATGTCTTTGTCAAAAATAACTCCCAAGTTACGAAGGCTTGGTTTCGCAGACTGGCCTAAGTCACCCAGGAACTGTTTAATCCCTGGAATTGAATCATCAGGTGCGATTACCAGGGTTTCCGTTTTGTCTGCATTGAGCTGCAAAGAGTTATCGCTGAGCCACTGTTTTATTTCCACTAGACAATGGAGCAGAGAGTTCAACTTCTGGATTTCGGACGGTTTAAAGGAACAGTAAAGCTGGATATCGTCAGCAAATAGGTGGAAAGAAACATCACCGAACCTTTTGATGATCTTTCCCAAAGGGATCAAGTACAACAAAAATAAGACGGGACCTAAAACGGACCCTTGAGGCACTCCACACAACAAACCCACAGACTCAGACATTTTTTGGTTAGCTGTAACACTAAAGCTACGTCCCGATAAATATGAGGAGAACCACTGTAGAACTGACCCCGACAGTCCTACTTGATCCCTCAGTTTTTTCAGGAGAACCTGATGGTCAACTGTGTCGAAGGCTGAGGACAGATCCAAGAGAACTAGAACAGTGTGTTTTCTAGAGTCAGCAGACATCATAATGCCGCTGGACACTTTCAGTAAGGCCGTTTCCGTAGAGTGTTGTTTACGGAAGCCTGACTGAAATGGCTCGTGGATGTTGTTTTGATCCAGGAAGAATGTAAGCTGTTCACAGACCACCTTCTCAAGGATCTTGGACAGGAACGGGAGTTTTGAGATAGGCCTAAAACTATTAAGATCCGTCGGATCCAAACCTGCTCTTTTTAGTAGTGGCTCCACTATGGCATGTTTAAAGGCACTAGGAAACGCGCCAGTTGACAAAGACACATTAACCATTTTGGTAACACAAGGGCCAATTACCTCAAACACTTTTTGAAAGAGCCTGCAAGGAAGGGCGTCAGATGAACAAGAGGACGGCTTCATCTTGGACACCAGTGCCGAAACATCAGCAAACGTCACAGTCTTAAATGAGGACCACATGCTGGACACAGGCTCAAACTCAGCAGGGGTACCACACAGGAGGGGCGGGATTTTATCCTTAATCATCCTAATTTTGTTAGTGAAAAATCTCAAAAAGGCATTACTGTCAGCTTCACAAAAGACAGGGGTAACTGGAGCAGCAGGACAAACCAAAGAATTTATTGTGTCAAACAACACTTTGGGATTTTTCTTATTCAATGATACCAGCTGACGGATATATTCAGATCTGGCATTGTCAACCATCACATTGTATGATGACACAAGATCCCTGAGATAGAGTCTGTGCACCTCAAGTTTAGTGGATTTCCACAGGCGTTCAGTCTTACGACACAGTCTCTTGAGTCCTAAGATATTTTCATTTGTCCAAGGGCACGCTTTTTTCTGTGACAAGTTAGATTTAACAGGAGCCACCTGATCCAAAATTTTTACACAGTGATTGTTAAAACAGTGAATGAGATCGTCCACATTGAGACAGTCCATGACTAAAAGCGGGTCAAACATCTCAGAAAAACTATCTGCAGTATTTGGAGAGATGACACGTCTCTGAGACCTGACAGCTGAGGGCTTGGGCTCAGGACTAAAGTGCAGATCAAATAGAACAAGACTATGATCACTCATATGGACATCAATCACAGACATGTTTAAAATGTTTAAACCAAGCGTAAAAACTAGGTCTAAAATATGGCCTTTTTGGTGAGTGGGCTCAGAAACATGCTGCTCAAAATTAAAAGCTTCGGTCAACGTTAACAGTTCCATTGCGGGGGAAGATGAGCAGTCATCAACATGAAGATTAAAATCCCCAAGGATTAAGACAGATTCCAACTTTATTATAGAGGATAAAAAGTCACTGAAATCCTTTAAAAAGGCAGCAGCAGGGCCAGGAGGCCGGTAGATCAAGACACAGTAGAGTGGGGACGAAAAGCCCACCTTGATCATCTGCGATTCAAAAGATGAGAATTCTTGGGACTGGGACACTTTGCATTTGTGGACATCCCTGTGCACATAAGCCAGGCCACCACCACGGCGATAGGGGCGGGGCTTCCCAACAGCAGAGCAGCCAGCTGGACAGAGATCATTTAAATGAATGAACTCTTCCTCTCTCTGCCAAGTCTCCGAAAGACACATGATATCCATCTTTTCTCTTGAGAAAAGATCGTTCAAAGAATGAGATTTATTCGCAATAGAGCGAGCATTCAACAGGCCAACACGGATTGTAGATGACGTCACGAAGGCAGTGTCCGTGTTACGCAGCGGGATTGGTCGAAGGCACCTCCAGCTGGTCCAAGCGGGGAAAGCCGGCACAAACACGGAAGTCGGTGATGGCGATGAAAACTCCTGACCACAGCTCCAGCGCTGTGATGGGTCCAGGACACTCGTAATAGTCCGAGCGGGCGGCGGCGTGGACACCCTGCCACACGCATCGAGGAGAGAAATCTGGCGCAGGCACTGAGCGCGATCCCGGCGGCCGAAGACAGCGGAGCCCCCACGCGCTGCAGCACGCCTACGCTTAACCTGGACACCAGCCCGAGAGCCTCTTTTCTTGGATCTCCTGCGGACTCTGCCCAGCGCCCGACACAGCAACAAGTAGTCAGGTGAGCCGGGATCGATGATGAAAGGAGGAGGAAACGTCTGTTTGTAGCTGTTCCGTGTATCAAACAGGCCCTCCATTGACTGCTTTATACGAAACAAAGAGTCCTGATCATAAGTCCGTAAAGCCACACATCCCTTTACTCGAAGCCCGAGCGCTGCCCAAACATGACGCTTGGTCATCCGCTCTGCAACTTCTGTCCTTCCTGCTAGAAAGGCCTCCACTCCGCATGACCAGGTCAGTTTGTCTCTGCGAAGTCCCTCAGAGGTAAAGCTGTACACAATAGGGCTCACCAGAACTTGGCTTTTTCAAGTAGTGCTGAAGTGAAATCTTCCTTCATTTCAGTTCTACCGCACGTAAAATAATGTCTGTTGGCATTAGCCTGTTTATAGCCAAAAACAGTGAATGTAGTAGTAGTTTGCTGCGTTTTATCCTGGGTTTCATTGCTATTTTGATGTGCTTT
Organism: Gobius niger; assembly: GCF_951799975.1. Classification (NCBI taxonomy): domain Eukaryota; kingdom Metazoa; phylum Chordata; class Actinopteri; order Gobiiformes; family Gobiidae; genus Gobius; species Gobius niger. The sequence continues at coordinate 3,444,186 of NC_136865.1, read as the reverse complement.
TTTTAAGCTACTAGGTTTTGGGTCAATCCAAAGTGGGGAAAATGTGCACGGTTCAGGCCGGGGTTAAATCGTGAACCTGCTAACGTTTATTTCAATCAAAAGCATGCCAATTCTTCATGATAATAGCTCATGCACATTTCTGTCTTTGTTGCAGGAGAGGATTGGGCGGGTCTATATACGCCTTTTCAGATTATGAAAAGGACAGTCATTTCTACGTGCCCAGTGAATGTATTACCCTCCAGCGTCTGATGGGAAGCGCTACTTCGCTTCTGGTATCGATGACGAAACCAGTGTCTGCAGTGGAGTTGAATGAGTGAGACACAGTTTCACCTCAAAGATTTCACTTCTACTGAGTGATAAAGACTGCTGTAAAGTCCTAAAATGTTTCTTGTCACTGATCATTTCTTGTCGTTTGGACTCTCACCGCAATATCTTGAGTATAGTTTCATGATGGCCATCAGCCAACAGCACAATTGTGAGAGTTGTGTCTACTGTAGCCTACAGGAGGAGCTGTCCACTTCAGCACCACCACAGAACCATATGTGAGTTTCAGAGAGTCCGTGTCAGTCACTGCAAATTGATTCAGTGTGTTGGGCCTCAGGATCAAACAGTGAAAGCCAAACGGTTAGGCTAGTCTACAAATGCACTACTTCAACTGGACTAATTCAAGATCGTTTTCCTACAACAGTGTGTTTTCTCCCTTAAACCATGGACTGAACATCGCCTATTCATGATTTTCAGTCAAAAGCATGTAGTTATGATGTGATCAAAGTTCTTTGGAAAACACGTCGACCCTAAGGTCCGGGTTTTGAATCCGGGTAGAGTCACAAAAAAAGCACAAGATTGCTTCAATAAACATATTTCTGACATGTAAGTCATTTAGGGCATTTGCTGTTTGTCTTGCTTTGAGACTTGGCCTTGCTACTTTTGCTTTCTGGGACGGTTCGCCTACTCCTGTCTTGTATGAGCTAATGTCACTTACAGTGAGAACCAGATGTTTACATAGCCTACACACTTCATAAAAAAAGACACTTTTGCATTTCTCTCTCTCACTGTCTGACATGAAACTAGAATTAACTCATACCTTTCTTCTTTTTTTTAATATATTTTTTTAGGTCAATGAGAATTTTTCAATTTTTTTCTATTCTCCAAATGCCAGACTACTGAGAGAAAGAATTTGCTACATGGTTTGATGTGGTTGGCCTTTAAACGGTATAACTTGGGTCACACCTTTTGAATATAGTTCCACAAATGTGGCAGTTTGCTTTGGATCATTGTCCATTTGGAAGACCCATCTACGCCCAACCTTTAACTTCCTGACTGATGTCTTGAGATGTTGCTCCAATATTTCCACATAGTGTTCTTTCTTCATGATGTCATCTATGTTGTGAAGTGCACCAGCCCCTCCCACAGAAAAACAACCCTACAGCATGATGCTGCCACCCCCATTTTCTTTTTTTGTCAGGCTATGTCTCCAAAAAAGCATTTTTCCTTTTTTATTTGCAAGCTCTCAGCTCATGTCAGTACGGACTTGTTTCACTCTGGATAATGACACACTCTGACCAGTTTCAGCATCTTCACCACGTCTTTTGCATTTTTTTCTTGGTTTGATATTTGCATTTCAGACTACAGCACGTTCATCTCTGGGACACAGAAATTACAGCCAAGGATGTATCAGCCTTGTGCATCCTTCCAAGGACATGACATCGTCAGGCTTTCCCAAATAGTTTAAAGGTATAGTAATCATAGTGTATGTAAGCTTATGACTTTGTGAAAAGTACCACAAGCATTTCCAAAAAAAATAAAAATAAAATAAAATAAAAAATAAATCATTCTTCTGGCATCAAATAATAATAATAATTTTAAAAAAATGTAATTGACCTAAAAAAGTAGGTTAATTCTGGTTTCATGTCAGACAGTGAGAGAGAGAAAAAATACAAATGTGTCTTTTTATTAAGTGTATGTAAACATCTGATTCTCACGGTGTATTCATTCATTCAGAGGCCCAGTCTTGTCACCAAACTATGTAGCTCCCAGGGTTAAACATGCTAAAAGGCCAAGATACATACAGATAATCCTAATCCTCTCGTCGTAAGTGTGTGTGCGTGTGTTTCCACATTTTCTGAAGCTGTAACACACTGTTGTGTGGTATAATTTCAATGGGGAGGACATGCTAACCGCGAAGCTAATGTTTTGGTTAGCTGCATGCTAGCTACTCGCTAACTCGGCTAGCCCGTGCTAACTCGGCTGCGTCGTATACATTTGAATGTAGGATACGTTCCAATGTGTCAAAGATATAATTAACATAGCCCTGGCTGTTATATTAGGCGGGCTTTAGCTCAGCACGCTGCGCGTCGATCTTGTAAACTGCGGCTCACGGGTTCAAGTCCCGGCGCGGTTGCGTGCTAGTACTGGCCGATGTCAAGGAGCGGAGGTCTCTGTGAACATGTACCACAGGTTTGTGAATATGGTTCGCTGTATTTGCCGACCAAGTGGCGAATCGCAGATCGCTCTGTACACCTTGCTCGGCCGGGAGAGACCTGAAATCCGACCTTTTGTGACAAATAAGAAACAGGCTTAACGAAAGAGTGAGATGAAGACGATGTTTAGCTGAGATAATAAAATATTTTCCCTTTCGTGAACTGGGAGCAGAGAACAGGTTTAGCTAGATCTGAGTTAACAAAGCTACCATTTGGTAATGTAAACAAAGTGTTTCATTCATGAAGAATAGAACTATCTGATCCAAATCTCAACAACTGCAAAGCTTTTAACGCACAAATGACAATGTCATCATTGTGATACTTTTCTTGTCTTAATTTTTTTACAGACATCCTACAGTTTGGCCGAGAGCTGCCAGAAACATTTCTCTGCTCGTACCTCCACACAGTAAGTAAGTAAGTAAGTAATCTTTATTTATATAGCACCTTTCACAGGCAAAGGCCACAAAGTGCTTCACAACACAGTTAAAAACAGAAGTTGCATACAATATAAAAAGGGGTCAAAACAACACAGAAATCACAGCAGCCCAAAAGTAGCTAATTAAAAGCTTGGACAAATAAATGTGTCTTAAGTTTGCATTTGAAAGAAACAACAGAGTCAATACAGCGCAAAGAGGGCGGAAGACCATTCCAGAGCCTGGGAGCAACAGCCTGGAAGGATCGGTCGCCTCTAGTACGAAAACTCGTACGTGGAACCTTTAGCAGGTTCTGATCCACAGACCTCAGAGCGCGCGCAGGGGTGTAAGGCTGGACCAGAGCACTGATATAGGAAGGAGCCTGACCATGCACGGCTCTGAAGGCTAGAACCAGAACTTTAAACTCGATCCTAAAAGACACTGGCAGCCAATGAAGCTGTTTTAAAATAGGGGATATGTGGGTCCTCCTGTTTGTGCGGGTCAGAATTCTCGCTGCAGAGTTTTGCACTAATTGCAGTCGAGAGAGCTCCTTCTTGTTAAGACATGAAAACAAACCGTTACAATAATCTAAACGTGAAGACACAAATGCATGGATGATCAGCTCCAAATCATTACGTGAAACCATATTCCTAAGTTTAGAAATGTTCCTTAGTTGAAAGAAGCAGTTCCTGGTTAGCTGCTTACAGTGCTGCACTAATGACATGTCTTTGTCAAAAATAACTCCCAAGTTACGAAGGCTTGGTTTCGCAGACTGGCCTAAGTCACCCAGGAACTGTTTAATCCCTGGAATTGAATCATCAGGTGCGATTACCAGGGTTTCCGTTTTGTCTGCATTGAGCTGCAAAGAGTTATCGCTGAGCCACTGTTTTATTTCCACTAGACAATGGAGCAGAGAGTTCAACTTCTGGATTTCGGACGGTTTAAAGGAACAGTAAAGCTGGATATCGTCAGCAAATAGGTGGAAAGAAACATCACCGAACCTTTTGATGATCTTTCCCAAAGGGATCAAGTACAACAAAAATAAGACGGGACCTAAAACGGACCCTTGAGGCACTCCACACAACAAACCCACAGACTCAGACATTTTTTGGTTAGCTGTAACACTAAAGCTACGTCCCGATAAATATGAGGAGAACCACTGTAGAACTGACCCCGACAGTCCTACTTGATCCCTCAGTTTTTTCAGGAGAACCTGATGGTCAACTGTGTCGAAGGCTGAGGACAGATCCAAGAGAACTAGAACAGTGTGTTTTCTAGAGTCAGCAGACATCATAATGCCGCTGGACACTTTCAGTAAGGCCGTTTCCGTAGAGTGTTGTTTACGGAAGCCTGACTGAAATGGCTCGTGGATGTTGTTTTGATCCAGGAAGAATGTAAGCTGTTCACAGACCACCTTCTCAAGGATCTTGGACAGGAACGGGAGTTTTGAGATAGGCCTAAAACTATTAAGATCCGTCGGATCCAAACCTGCTCTTTTTAGTAGTGGCTCCACTATGGCATGTTTAAAGGCACTAGGAAACGCGCCAGTTGACAAAGACACATTAACCATTTTGGTAACACAAGGGCCAATTACCTCAAACACTTTTTGAAAGAGCCTGCAAGGAAGGGCGTCAGATGAACAAGAGGACGGCTTCATCTTGGACACCAGTGCCGAAACATCAGCAAACGTCACAGTCTTAAATGAGGACCACATGCTGGACACAGGCTCAAACTCAGCAGGGGTACCACACAGGAGGGGCGGGATTTTATCCTTAATCATCCTAATTTTGTTAGTGAAAAATCTCAAAAAGGCATTACTGTCAGCTTCACAAAAGACAGGGGTAACTGGAGCAGCAGGACAAACCAAAGAATTTATTGTGTCAAACAACACTTTGGGATTTTTCTTATTCAATGATACCAGCTGACGGATATATTCAGATCTGGCATTGTCAACCATCACATTGTATGATGACACAAGATCCCTGAGATAGAGTCTGTGCACCTCAAGTTTAGTGGATTTCCACAGGCGTTCAGTCTTACGACACAGTCTCTTGAGTCCTAAGATATTTTCATTTGTCCAAGGGCACGCTTTTTTCTGTGACAAGTTAGATTTAACAGGAGCCACCTGATCCAAAATTTTTACACAGTGATTGTTAAAACAGTGAATGAGATCGTCCACATTGAGACAGTCCATGACTAAAAGCGGGTCAAACATCTCAGAAAAACTATCTGCAGTATTTGGAGAGATGACACGTCTCTGAGACCTGACAGCTGAGGGCTTGGGCTCAGGACTAAAGTGCAGATCAAATAGAACAAGACTATGATCACTCATATGGACATCAATCACAGACATGTTTAAAATGTTTAAACCAAGCGTAAAAACTAGGTCTAAAATATGGCCTTTTTGGTGAGTGGGCTCAGAAACATGCTGCTCAAAATTAAAAGCTTCGGTCAACGTTAACAGTTCCATTGCGGGGGAAGATGAGCAGTCATCAACATGAAGATTAAAATCCCCAAGGATTAAGACAGATTCCAACTTTATTATAGAGGATAAAAAGTCACTGAAATCCTTTAAAAAGGCAGCAGCAGGGCCAGGAGGCCGGTAGATCAAGACACAGTAGAGTGGGGACGAAAAGCCCACCTTGATCATCTGCGATTCAAAAGATGAGAATTCTTGGGACTGGGACACTTTGCATTTGTGGACATCCCTGTGCACATAAGCCAGGCCACCACCACGGCGATAGGGGCGGGGCTTCCCAACAGCAGAGCAGCCAGCTGGACAGAGATCATTTAAATGAATGAACTCTTCCTCTCTCTGCCAAGTCTCCGAAAGACACATGATATCCATCTTTTCTCTTGAGAAAAGATCGTTCAAAGAATGAGATTTATTCGCAATAGAGCGAGCATTCAACAGGCCAACACGGATTGTAGATGACGTCACGAAGGCAGTGTCCGTGTTACGCAGCGGGATTGGTCGAAGGCACCTCCAGCTGGTCCAAGCGGGGAAAGCCGGCACAAACACGGAAGTCGGTGATGGCGATGAAAACTCCTGACCACAGCTCCAGCGCTGTGATGGGTCCAGGACACTCGTAATAGTCCGAGCGGGCGGCGGCGTGGACACCCTGCCACACGCATCGAGGAGAGAAATCTGGCGCAGGCACTGAGCGCGATCCCGGCGGCCGAAGACAGCGGAGCCCCCACGCGCTGCAGCACGCCTACGCTTAACCTGGACACCAGCCCGAGAGCCTCTTTTCTTGGATCTCCTGCGGACTCTGCCCAGCGCCCGACACAGCAACAAGTAGTCAGGTGAGCCGGGATCGATGATGAAAGGAGGAGGAAACGTCTGTTTGTAGCTGTTCCGTGTATCAAACAGGCCCTCCATTGACTGCTTTATACGAAACAAAGAGTCCTGATCATAAGTCCGTAAAGCCACACATCCCTTTACTCGAAGCCCGAGCGCTGCCCAAACATGACGCTTGGTCATCCGCTCTGCAACTTCTGTCCTTCCTGCTAGAAAGGCCTCCACTCCGCATGACCAGGTCAGTTTGTCTCTGCGAAGTCCCTCAGAGGTAAAGCTGTACACAATAGGGCTCACCAGAACTTGGCTTTTTCAAGTAGTGCTGAAGTGAAATCTTCCTTCATTTCAGTTCTACCGCACGTAAAATAATGTCTGTTGGCATTAGCCTGTTTATAGCCAAAAACAGTGAATGTAGTAGTAGTTTGCTGCGTTTTATCCTGGGTTTCATTGCTATTTTGATGTGCTTTTTTTAAGCTACTAGGTTTTGGGTCAATCCAAAGTGGGGAAAATGTGCACGGTTCAGGCCGGGGTTAAATCGTGAACCTGCTAACGTTTATTTCAATCAAAAGCATGCCAATTCTTCATGATAATAGCTCATGCACATTTCTGTCTTTGTTGCAGGAGAGGATTGGGCGGGTCTATATACGCCTTTTCAGATTATGAAAAGGACAGTCATTTCTACGTGCCCAGTGAATGTATTACCCTCCAGCGTCTGATGGGAAGCGCTACTTCGCTTCTGGTATCGATGACGAAACCAGTGTCTGCAGTGGAGTTGAATGAGTGAGACACAGTTTCACCTCAAAGATTTCACTTCTACTGAGTGATAAAGACTGCTGTAAAGTCCTAAAATGTTTCTTGTCACTGATCATTTCTTGTCGTTTGGACTCTCACCGCAATATCTTGAGTATAGTTTCATGATGGCCATCAGCCAACAGCACAATTGTGAGAGTTGTGTCTACTGTAGCCTACAGGAGGAGCTGTCCACTTCAGCACCACCACAGAACCATATGTGAGTTTCAGAGAGTCCGTGTCAGTCACTGCAAATTGATTCAGTGTGTTGGGCCTCAGGATCAAACAGTGAAAGCCAAACGGTTAGGCTAGTCTACAAATGCACTACTTCAACTGGACTAATTCAAGATCGTTTTCCTACAACAGTGTGTTTTCTCCCTTAAACCATGGACTGAACATCGCCTATTCATGATTTTCAGTCAAAAGCATGTAGTTATGATGTGATCAAAGTTCTTTGGAAAACACGTCGACCCTAAGGTCCGGGTTTTGAATCCGGGTAGAGTCACAAAAAAAGCACAAGATTGCTTCAATAAACATATTTCTGACATGTAAGTCATTTAGGGCATTTGCTGTTTGTCTTGCTTTGAGACTTGGCCTTGCTACTTTTGCTTTCTGGGACGGTTCGCCTACTCCTGTCTTGTATGAGCTAATGTCACTTACAGTGAGAACCAGATGTTTACATAGCCTACACACTTCATAAAAAAAGACACTTTTGCATTTCTCTCTCTCACTGTCTGACATGAAACTAGAATTAACTCATACCTTTCTTCTTTTTTTTAATATATTTTTTTAGGTCAATGAGAATTTTTCAATTTTTTTCTATTCTCCAAATGCCAGACTACTGAGAGAAAGAATTTGCTACATGGTTTGATGTGGTTGGCCTTTAAACGGTATAACTTGGGTCACACCTTTTGAATATAGTTCCACAAATGTGGCAGTTTGCTTTGGATCATTGTCCATTTGGAAGACCCATCTACGCCCAACCTTTAACTTCCTGACTGATGTCTTGAGATGTTGCTCCAATATTTCCACATAGTGTTCTTTCTTCATGATGTCATCTATGTTGTGAAGTGCACCAGCCCCTCCCACAGAAAAACAACCCTACAGCATGATGCTGCCACCCCCATTTTCTTTTTTTGTCAGGCTATGTCTCCAAAAAAGCATTTTTCCTTTTTTATTTGCAAGCTCTCAGCTCATGTCAGTACGGACTTGTTTCACTCTGGATAATGACACACTCTGACCAGTTTCAGCATCTTCACCACGTCTTTTGCATTTTTTTCTTGGTTTGATATTTGCATTTCAGACTACAGCACGTTCATCTCTGGGACACAGAAATTACAGCCAAGGATGTATCAGCCTTGTGCATCCTTCCAAGGACATGACATCGTCAGGCTTTCCCAAATAGTTTAAAGGTATAGTAATCATAGTGTATGTAAGCTTATGACTTTGTGAAAAGTACCACAAGCATTTCCAAAAAAAATAAAAATAAAATAAAATAAAAAATAAATCATTCTTCTGGCATCAAATAATAATAATAATTTTAAAAAAATGTAATTGACCTAAAAAAGTAGGTTAATTCTGGTTTCATGTCAGACAGTGAGAGAGAGAAAAAATACAAATGTGTCTTTTTATTAAGTGTATGTAAACATCTGATTCTCACGGTGTATTCATTCATTCAGAGGCCCAGTCTTGTCACCAAACTATGTAGCTCCCAGGGTTAAACATGCTAAAAGGCCAAGATACATACAGATAATCCTAATCCTCTCGTCGTAAGTGTGTGTGCGTGTGTTTCCACATTTTCTGAAGCTGTAACACACTGTTGTGTGGTATAATTTCAATGGGGAGGACATGCTAACCGCGAAGCTAATGTTTTGGTTAGCTGCATGCTAGCTACTCGCTAACTCGGCTAGCCCGTGCTAACTCGGCTGCGTCGTATACATTTGAATGTAGGATACGTTCCAATGTGTCAAAGATATAATTAACATAGCCCTGGCTGTTATATTAGGCGGGCTTTAGCTCAGCACGCTGCGCGTCGATCTTGTAAACTGCGGCTCACGGGTTCAAGTCCCGGCGCGGTTGCGTGCTAGTACTGGCCGATGTCAAGGAGCGGAGGTCTCTGTGAACATGTACCACAGGTTTGTGAATATGGTTCGCTGTATTTGCCGACCAAGTGGCGAATCGCAGATCGCTCTGTACACCTTGCTCGGCCGGGAGAGACCTGAAATCCGACCTTTTGTGACAAATAAGAAACAGGCTTAACGAAAGAGTGAGATGAAGACGATGTTTAGCTGAGATAATAAAATATTTTCCCTTTCGTGAACTGGGAGCAGAGAACAGGTTTAGCTAGATCTGAGTTAACAAAGCTACCATTTGGTAATGTAAACAAAGTGTTTCATTCATGAAGAATAGAACTATCTGATCCAAATCTCAACAACTGCAAAGCTTTTAACGCACAAATGACAGTGTCATCATTGTGATACTTTTCTTGTCTTTTTTTTTTTACAGACATCCTACAGTTTGGCCGAGAGCTGCCAGAAACATTTCTCTGCTCGTACCTCCACACAGTAAGTAAGTAAGTAAGTAATCTTTATTTATATAGCACCTTTCACAGGCAAAGGCCACAAAGTGCTTCACAACACAGTTAAAAACAGAAGTTGCATACAATATAAAAAGGGGTCAAAACAACACAGAAATCACAGCAGCCCAAAAGTAGCTAATTAAAAGCTTGGACAAATAAATGTGTCTTAAGTTTGCATTTGAAAGAAACAACAGAGTCAATACAGCGCAAAGAGGGCGGAAGACCATTCCAGAGCCTGGGAGCAACAGCCTGGAAGGATCGGTCGCCTCTAGTACGAAAACTCGTACGTGGAACCTTTAGCAGGTTCTGATCCACAGACCTCAGAGCGCGCGCAGGGGTGTAAGGCTGGACCAGAGCACTGATATAGGAAGGAGCCTGACCATGCACGGCTCTGAAGGCTAGAACCAGAACTTTAAACTCGATCCTAAAAGACACTGGCAGCCAATGAAGCTGTTTTAAAATAGGGGATATGTGGGTCCTCCTGTTTGTGCGGGTCAGAATTCTCGCTGCAGAGTTTTGCACTAATTGCAGTCGAGAGAGCTCCTTCTTGTTAAGACATGAAAACAAACCGTTACAATAATCTAAACGTGAAGACATAAATGCATGGATGATCAGCTCCAAATCATTACGTGAAACCATATTCCTAAGTTTAGAAATGTTCCTTAGTTGAAAGAAGCAGTTCCTGGTTAGCTGCTTACAGTGCTGCACTAATGACATGTCTTTGTCAAAAATAACTCCCAAGTTACGAAGGCTTGGTTTCGCAGACTGGCCTAAGTCACCCAGGAACTGTTTAATCCCTGGAATTGAATCATCAGGTGCGATTACCAGGGTTTCCGTTTTGTCTGCATTGAGCTGCAAAGAGTTATCGCTGAGCCACTGTTTTATTTCCACTAGACAATGGAGCAGAGAGTTCAACTTCTGGATTTCGGACGGTTTAAAGGAACAGTAAAGCTGGATATCGTCAGCAAATAGGTGGAAAGAAACATCACCGAACCTTTTGATGATCTTTCCCAAAGGGATCAAGTACAACAAAAATAAGACGGGACCTAAAACGGACCCTTGAGGCACTCCACACAACAAACCCACAGACTCAGACATTTTTTGGTTAGCTGTAACACTAAAGCTACGTCCCGATAAATATGAGGAGAACCACTGTAGAACTGACCCCGACAGTCCTACTTGATCCCTCAGTCTTTTCAGGAGAACCTGATGGTCAACTGTGTCGAAGGCTGAGGACAGATCCAAGAGAACTAGAACAGTGTGTTTTCTAGAGTCAGCAGACATCATAATGTCGCTGGACACTTTCAGTAAGGCCGTTTCCGTAGAGTGTTGTTTACGGAAGCCTGACTGAAATGGCTCGTGGATGTTGTTTTGATCCAGGAAGAATGTAAGCTGTTCACAGACCACCTTCTCAAGGATCTTGGACAGGAACGGGAGTTTTGAGATAGGCCTAAAACTATTAAGATCCGTCGGATCTAAACCTGCTCTTTTTAGTAGTGGCTCCACTATGGCATGTTTAAAGGCACTAGGAAACGCGCCAGTTGACAAAGACACATTAACCATTTTGGTAACACAAGGGCCAATTACCTCAAACACTTTTTGAAAGAGCCTGCAAGGAAGGGCGTCAGATGAACAAGAGGACGGCTTCATCTTGGACACCAGTGCCGAAACATCAGCAAACGTCACAGTCTTAAATGAGGACCACATGCTGGACACAGGCTCAAACTCAGCAGGGGTACCACACAGGAGGGGCGGGATTTTATCCTTAATCATCCTAATTTTGTTAGTGAAAAATCTCAAAAAGGCATTACTGTCAGCTTCACAAAAGACAGGGGTAACTGGAGCAGCAGGACAAACCAAAGAATTTATTGTGTCAAACAACACTTTGGGATTTTTCTTATTCAATGATACCAGCTGACGGATATATTCAGATCTGGCATTGTCAACCATCACATTGTATGATGACACAAGATCCCTGAGATAGAGTCTGTGCACCTCAAGTTTAGTGGATTTCCACAGGCGTTCAGTCTTACGACACAGTCTCTTGAGTCCTAAGATATTTTCATTTGTCCAAGGGCACGCTTTTTTCTGTGACAAGTTAGATTTAACAGGAGCCACCTGATCCAAAATTTTTACACAGTGATTGTTAAAACAGTGAATGAGATCGTCCACATTGAGACAGTCCATGACTAAAAGCGGGTCAAACATCTCAGAAAAACTATCTGCAGTATTTGGAGAGATGACACGTCTCTGAGACCTGACAGCTGAGGGCTTGGGCTCAGGACTAAAGTGCAGATCAAATAGAACAAGACTATGATCACTCATATGGACATCAATCACAGACATGTTTAAAATGTTTAAACCAAGCGTAAAAACTAGGTCTAAAATATGGCCTTTTTGGTGAGTGGGCTCAGAAACATGCTGCTCAAAATTAAAAGCTTCGGTCAACGTTAACAGTTCCATTGCGGGGGAAGATGAGCAGTCATCAACATGAAGATTAAAATCCCCAAGGATTAAGACAGATTCCAACTTTATTATAGAGGATAAAAAGTCACTGAAATCCTTTAAAAAGGCAGCAGCAGGGCCAGGAGGCCGGTAGATCAAGACACAGTAGAGTGGGGACGAAAAGCCCACCTTGATCATCTGCGATTCAAAAGATGAGAATTCTTGGGACTGGGACACTTTGCATTTGTGGACATCCCTGTGCACATAAGCCAGGCCACCACCACGGCGATAGGGGCGGGGCTTCCCAACAGCAGAGCAGCCAGCTGGACAGAGATCATTTAAATGAATGAACTCTTCCTCTCTCTGCCAAGTCTCCGAAAGACACATGATATCCATCTTTTCTCTTGAGAAAAGATCGTTCAAAGAATGAGATTTATTCGCAATAGAGCGAGCATTCAACAGGCCAACACGGATTGTAGATGACGTCACGAAGGCAGTGTCCGTGTTACGCAGCGGGATTGGTCGAAGGCACCTCCAGCTGGTCCAAGCGGGGAAAGCCGGCACAAACACGGAAGTCGGTGATGGCGATGAAAACTCCTGACCACAGCTCCAGCGCTGTGATGGGTCCAGGACACTCGTAATAGTCCGAGCGGGCGGCGGCGTGGACACCCTGCCACACGCATCGAGGAGAGAAATCTGGCGCAGGCACTGAGCGCGATCCCGGCGGCCGAAGACAGCGGAGCCCCCACGCGCTGCAGCACGCCTACGCTTAACCTGGACACCAGCCCGAGAGCCTCTTTTCTTGGATCTCCTGCGGACTCTGCCCAGCGCCCGACACAGCAACAAGTAGTCAGGTGAGCCGGGATCGATGATGAAAGGAGGAGGAAACGTCTGTTTGTAGCTGTTCCGTGTATCAAACAGGCCCTCCATTGACTGCTTTATACGAAACAAAGAGTCCTGATCATAAGTCCGTAAAGCCACACATCCCTTTACTCGAAGCCCGAGCGCTGCCCAAACATGACGCTTGGTCATCCGCTCTGCAACTTCTGTCCTTCCTGCTAGAAAGGCCTCCACTCCGCATGACCAGGTCAGTTTGTCTCTGCGAAGTCCCTCAGAGGTAAAGCTGTACACAATAGGGCTCACCAGAACTTGGCTTTTTCAAGTAGTTCTGAAGTGAAATCTTCTTTCATTTCAGTTCTACCACACGTAAAATAATGTCTGTTGGCATTAGCCTGTTTATAGCCAAATACAGTGAATGTAGTAGTAGTTTGCTGCGTTTTATCCTGGGTTTCATTGCTATTTTGATGTGCTTTTTTTAAGCTACTAGGTTTTGGGTCAATCCAAAGTGGGGAAAATGTGCACGGTTCAGGCCGGGGTTAAATTGTGAACCTGCTAACGTTTATTTCAATCAAAAGCATGCCAATTCTTCATGATAATAGCTCATGCACATTTCTGTCTTTGTTGCAGGAGAGGATTGGGCGGGTCTATATACGCCTTTTCAGATTATGAAAAGGACAGTCATTTCTACGTGCCCAGTGAATGTATTACCCTCCAGCGTCTGATGGGAAGCGCTGCTTCGCTTCTGGTATCGATGACGAAACCAGTGTCTGCAGTGGAGTTGAATGAGTGAGACACAGTTTCACCTCAAAGATTTCACTTCTACTGAGTGATAAAGACTGCTGTAAAGTCCTAAAATGTTTCTTGTCACTGATCATTTCTTGTCGTTTGGACTCTCACCGCAATATCTTGAGTATAGTTTCATGATGGCCATCAGCCAACAGCACAATTGTGAGAGTTGTGTCTACTGTAGCCTACAGGAGGAGCTGTCCACTTCAGCACCACCACAGAACCATATGTGAGTTTCAGAGAGTCCGTGTCAGTCACTGCAAATTGATTCAGTGTGTTGGGCCTCAGGATCAAACAGTGAAAGCCAAACGGTTAGGCTAGTCTACAAATGCACTACTTCAACTGGACTAATTCAAGATCGTTTTCCTACAACAGTGTGTTTTCTCCCTTAAACCATGGACTGAACATCGCCTATTCATGATTTTCAGTCAAAAGCATGTAGTTATGATGTGATCAAAGTTCTTTGGAAAACACGTCGACCCTAAGGTCCGGGTTTTGAATCCGGGTAGAGTCACAAAAAAAGCACAAGATTGCTTCAATAAACATATTTCTGACATGTAAGTCATTTAGGGCATTTGCTGTTTGTCTTGCTTTGAGACTTGGCCTTGCTACTTTTGCTTTCTGGGACGGTTCGCCTACTCCTGTCTTGTATGAGCTAATGTCACTTACAGTGAGAACCAGATGTTTACATAGCCTACACACTTCATAAAAAAAGACACTTTTGCATTTTTCTCTCTCACTGTCTGACATGAAACTAGAATTAACTCATACCTTTCTTCTTTTTTTTTAATATATTTTTTTAGGTCAATGAGAATTTTTCAATTTTTTTCTATTCTCCAAATGCCAGACTACTGAGAGAAAGAATTTGCTACATGGTTTGATGTGGTTGGCCTTTAAACGGTATAACTTGGGTCACACCTTTTGAGTATAGTTCCACAAATTTGGCAGTTTGCTTTGGATCATTGTCCATTTGGAAGACCCATCTACGCCCAACCTTTAACTTCCTGACTGATGTCTTGAGATGTTGCTCCAATATTTCCACATAGTGTTCTTTCTTCATGATGTCATCTATGTTGTGAAGTGCACCAGCCCCTCCCACAGAAAAACAACCCTACAGCATGATGCTGCCACCCCCATTTTCTTTTTTTGTCAGGCTATGTCTCCAAAAAAGCATTTTTCCTTTTTTATTTGCAAGCTCTCAGCTCATGTCAGTACGGACTTGTTTCACTCTGGATAATGACACACTCTGACCAGTTTCAGCGTCTTCACCACGTCTTTTGCATTTTTTTCTTGGTTTGATATTTGCATTTCAGACTACAGCACGTTCATCTCTGGGACACAGAAATTACAGCCAAGGATGTATCAGCCTTGTGCATCCTTCCAAGGACATGACATCGTCAGGCTTTCCCAAATAGTTTAAAGGTATAGTAATCATAGTGTATGTAAGCTTATGACTTTGTGAAAAGTACCACAAGCATTTCCAAAAAAAATAAAAATAAAATAAAATAAAAAATAAATCATTCTTCTGGCATCAAATAATAATAATAATTTTAAAAAAAGGTAATTGACCTAAAAAAGTAGGTTAATTCTGGTTTCATGTCAGACAGTGAGAGAGAGAAAAAATACAAATGTGTCTTTTTATTAAGTGTATGTAAACATCTGATTCTCACGGTGTATTCATTCATTCAGAGGCCCAGTCTTGTCACCAAACTATGTAGCTCCCAGGGTTAAACATGCTAAAAGGCCAAGATACATACAGATAATCCTAATCCTCTCGTCGTAAGTGTGTGTGCGTGTGTTTCCACATTTTCTGAAGCTGTAACACACTGTTGTGTGGTATAATTTCAATGGGGAGGACATGCTAACCGCGAAGCTAATGTTTTGGTTAGCTGCATGCTAGCTACTCGCTAACTCGGCTAGCCCGTGCTAACTCGGCTGCGTCGTATACATTTGAATGTAGGATACGTTCCAATGTGTTAAAGATATAATTAACATAGCCCTGGCTGTTATATTAGGCGGGCTTTAGCTCAGCACGCTGCGCGTCGATCTTGTAAACTGCGGCTCACGGGTTCAAGTCCCGGCGCGGTTGCGTGCTAGTACTGGCCGATGTCAAGGAGCGGAGGTCTCTGTGAACATGTACCACAGGTTTGTGAATATGGTTCGCTGTATTTGCCGACCAAGTGGCGAATCGCAGATCGCTCTGTACACCTTGCTCGGCCGGGAGAGACCTGAAATCCGACCTTTTGTGACAAATAAGAAACAGGCTTAACGAAAGAGTGAGATGAAGACGACGTTTAGCTGAGATAATAAAATATTTTCCCTTTCGTGAACTGGGAGCAGAGAACAGGTTTAGCTAGATCTGAGTTAACAAAGCTACCATTTGGTAATGTAAACAAAGTGTTTCATTCATGAAGAATATAACTATCTGATCCAAATCTCAACAACTGCAAAGCTTTTAACGCACAAATGACAGTGTCATCATTGTGATACTTTTCTTGTCTTTTTTTTTTTACAGACATCCTACAGTTTGGCCGAGAGCTTCCAGAAACATTTCTCTGCTCGTACCTCCACACAGCTTTACTCGAAGCCCGAGCGCTGCCCAAACATGAAGCTTGGTCATCCGCTCTGCAACTTCTGTCCTTCCTGCTAGAAAGGCCTCCACTCCGCATGACCAGGTCAGTTTGTCTCTGCAAAGTCCCTCAGAGGTAAAGCTGTACACAATAGGGCTCACCAGAACTTGGCTTTTTCAAGTAGTGCTGAAGTGAAATCTTCCTTCATTTCAGTTCTACCGCACGTAAAATAATGTCTGTTGGCATTAGCCTGTTTATAGCCAAATACAGTGAATGTAGTAGTAGTTTGCTGCGTTTTATCCTGGTTTTCATTGCTATTTTGATGTGCTTTTTTAAGCTACTAGGTTTTGGGTCAATCCAAAGTGGGGAAAATGTGCACGGTTCAGGCCGGGGTTAAATCGTGAACCTGCTAACGTTTATTTCAATCAAAAGCATGCCAATTCTTCATGATAATAGCTCATGCACATTTCTGTCTTTGTTGCAGGAGAGGATTGGGCGGGTCTATATACGCCTTTTCAGATTATGAAAAGGACAGTCATTTCTACGTGCCCAGTGAATGTATTACCCTCCAGCGTCTGATGGGAAGCGCTGCTTCGCTTCTGGTATCGATGACGAAACCAGTGTCTGCAGTGGAGTTGAATGAGTGAGACACAGTTTCACCTCAAAGATTTCACTTCTACTGAGTGATAAAGACTGCTGTAAAGTCCTAAAATGTTTCTTGTCACTGATCATTTCTTGTCGTTTGGACTCTCACCGCAATATCTTGAGTATAGTTTCATGATGGCCATCAGCCAACAGCACAATTGTGAGAGTTGTGTCTACTGTAGCCTACAGGAGGAGCTGTCCACTTCAGCACCACCACAGAACCATATGTGAGTTTCAGAGAGTCCGTGTCAGTCACTGCAAATTGATTCAGTGTGTTGGGCCTCAGGATCAAACAGTGAAAGCCAAACGGTTAGGCTAGTCTACAAATGCACTACTTCAACTGGACTAATTCAAGATCGTTTTCCTATAACAGTGTGTTTTCTCCCTTAAACCATGGACTGAACATCGCCTATTCATGATTTTCAGTCAAAAGCATGTAGTTATGATGTGATCAAAGTTCTTTGGAAAACACATCGACCCTAAGGTCCGGGTTTTGAATCCGGGTAGAGTCACAAAAGCACAAGATTGCTTCAATAAACATATTTCTGACATGTAAGTCATTTAGGGCATTTGCTGTTTGTCTTGCTTTGAGACTTGGCCTTGCTACTTTTGCTTTCTGGGACGGTTCGCCTACTCCTGTCTTGTATGAGCTAATGTCACTTACAGTGAGAACCAGATGTTTACATAGCCTACACACTTCATAAAAAAAGACACTTTTGCATTTCTCTCTCTCACTGTCTGACATGAAACTAGAATTAACTCATACCTTTCTTCTTTTTTTTAATATATTTTTTTAGGTCAATGAGAATTTTTCAATTTTTTTCTATTCGCCAAATGCCAGACTACTGAGAGAAAGAATTTACTACATGGTTTGATGTGGTTGGCCTTTAAACGGTATAACTTGGGTCACACCTTTTGAATGTAGTTCCACAAATTTGGCAGTTTGCTTTGGATCATTGTCCATTTGGAAGACCCATCTACGCCCAACCTTTTACCACACAAATGACAGTGTCATCATTGCGCGCAGTTTGGAAATCTTCTAGTTTCCATTGAAAGGATTTACAATGTTTGGCCTTTTTGGGGACTTCTATTTTCACTCCACACTTCTCTAACTCCGTGGTGAGTTTGACCATTTCATCTTCAATCTACAGTGGGATCATTTGGTTGGTTTGGAGAAGTTTATTTGTGTCACAGTCGCGAGAGGAACTTCATTAACGGAACGCACATTTTAAGATTGTTAAGTAATTTTACAAAAGTTCCATCAAGTTGTAATTGACAAGAATAAAGTGTTGTGTGCTATGAGATGCTTCGGCAGAAACCACATTGTCCTCGATTCGTAGCTTATACTGTTTTAGTTCAAGCCAAGGGCCTATTGTTCACCTCGACTGTTGCATTGAACATGACTGTTTTTTTTTAGAGGGCCAGTCTTGACCCAAAAAGGCCGATTTTTTCTGCCAGTCCAACCCTGGCCAGGGGTCTCCAACCTTTTTAGAGGACTCCTTCAAAAGGCTTAAAAATAATATCCCAAAGACTTCAACTGTTTCATTGTTGATTATTAGGAATATGACAAATTCATGCTTTTAGCCTCTTAACCTCCGCCACTTCTGCTAAAGATTCTTGAAAGTCCAGATGAGTATCTAGAGTTTTGATGCTGGTGTAAGGATCTGGATACATTGATTATTTTGATGTTCGGGACAAGTGTCTAACCGTGAAGTGTGAAGCTATAGCTGCTCTAAAGCTCTTCAGAATCATGCACCGGCTCATGTTGTTTTCATTGGGTTTTTGTGTCGTTTTTGCCACGTTTTGTTGCTTTCTTTTCGCTTTTTCTCCTTAGTTTCTTATGCTTTTTTGTCATGTTTTTGTCACTTTTAAGTTGTGGTTTTGTCGCTTTTTTAATTGTGCTATTGTTGCCTTTCCTGCGCGTTTTTGTTTCTTTTTTTTTTTTTTTTTTTTACAAGGCTTTTAAATTTGGGTAATGCCAAACTGGAGAACATGTACTCGGCTCACGTGGGGGTTAAGAGGTTAAACCTTGGACTAAACATTATCCTCCATTATTTTCAGTGAAAAGTTGATAGTATAATGTGTTATTGTGTGATCATTTAAATAATCACAATCACGTCATCACTTAGAACTCTGAGGTTTCCATGGGCACCGCAGTGTTTTGATGCGTTCATGATAAAAGGACTCGTGGTCCTGGATTCTTTCGGCGGGCGGTGGCCGAGCGGAGAGCGCGCTCCGAGGCCACATGCGCAACGTCCGCCCGGGTGGAGCCCTGAACACTTGGGAGACATCCGGACCCGGGTCGTGTGCGCGCTCACACGAACTGGTGGTCGCCGGGGAAAGAGGGTCTCTGCTTCGAATAGCGCTAGAGTGGCTAAAATTTTGAGGATTTTTTTAGGAAACACGCCGACTTCAAGGTCACGGGTTCGAGCCCGGCAGGGTCACAATAACACGAGACTGATTCAATACAAATATTTCTAACATAGGTCAGGGCGAGGGGCAGGGCTGTACTGGCCATTGGGAGAATCGGGAGTGGGCCGACGTAGGCTAATTTTGGGCCGGTTGGGCCAGTCAGATCGAGAGAAGGCCCGTAATGCCTTACACGGCCCACAATTAGAGGGAAAAGCCATTAATCTCTATTGTGGCTTTAAGTCTAGCACAAATAAATGATGCAAAGGTTCTATAGCCTACACTTAAAACATCTGCTTTGTCAATATCATGACATGGATGTTTTTGTCCATGTCAAAAAACATGTTATATAACAATAATCCTGGGCTGTTCATGTTCCTGTGCTCCTCCAGTGTCCAGAACCCAGGCACCTCGTCACCTTCTCTCTCCTCCTCTCGCTTCTGTCTCCTCAGCTCAGCTCACTCTGCTCTGGCCCTGGTCTACGCTCAGCCCTGACTTAGTCTGAATAATACAGATCATTTTCAGAACATTTTATAGCGACAAACAGAACCGCTAAAGTGACTGACTTGTTACCGCGGACTTTATCCGGACGGTCTCAACACGCGCAGCGCTGACAGTCTCGCCCCGAGGGCCCTCTCGTTTCCTTTCCCCTTAATAATCCCGTCATGTCGCGCTGGCTCGTTCATAAACTTACCGAATTCACTCAGTTTAATTTACTCCGCGTCTCACAGAGATGGGCTGTACCATCTTCTCAAACGGGGGAAACACGGGGACAGCACAGCTGCCCTTTATTGATCAGAAGCGTCAGCGCCGCCGCGGCTCAGAGGCAGAGGAGGAAGCGCGATTTGAAGTTGCTGAACATTAAAACTGTATTTTCAGCACATGTTGGCTTAATAGGGCAAATATCTAAGAACAATAAAATAAATAATACTTAATATTGGGGGAGAAAAAAACAGGTCTTGAGAAGGGCACTTACAGGGCACAGGGCAGAGGGGCAGGTGCTTGAGCACCACCTGGGCTCTGTCTGTGCACGTCCCTGTTAAGGAGGGCATATGAAATCCACGGGGGGCACATTTACTACTAAATACATATTTTTCACATGGTATTCACGCAGCCCTGGCGCACACTGATCATTACATTAAACATAATCAACAGCAAATATGACCAGACCAACTACAGCTGCATCAGTCCTCGTGGCAGAAACGTCAGCATGTTGCAGGTGGCGTTTCTCCGAGTTGAACCTCCTCATCAACACATGCTTCAACTCAAACTTGAATTTATGAGAGTGAGGTCCTTTTCAAAAGCAGCTGAATGAGCTGGGCCTTGCGTCTGTGCAGAATACTGCACAGACGCAAGGCACACACACACACACCCACACCTCCACCCCACCGTTTTTTGGACCATGAATATGGCTCGGTCAGTGCTGTGGCCGCGTCCACTTTTCAGTCTCTCTCAGCCTTCACTAAAGCTTCAGTGTCTGAGACGAGCCGGAACGGGAAATGAGCATGAAGAGGCCGTGGACTCTCAGAGCGGAGGATGATCGTTAATACGACTCTATTATATCAGCTATATTTTATTTTGTGCCCAGACAATACGGGAGCCGTGCGCAATTGCGCACGAGCGCAGCTAGAGGGAACCGTGCCAGAGAAAGAGAGAGAGGGATGAAATGCAGTCGGTCCCCTCTCTCCGTGTCAGGGGAGGAAATAGTTACTTGTTGTGGAGTTTGGGCTGGTCTCTAATCAGGCAGAAAGCGCAAAAGTAACAGTGATACGTAGCCTATCTTTGCCCAATTTGTAGTGGCTTCTCGTGGTTACACGGCGTATACCTGCGTATCACGTAGACGACACCACATGGGGGGCACAAGCATCTTGGGGGACGGGCACGGCCCCCTATGGCCCGCCCATAGCGACGGGTATGCGCGTTATTAGGCTATATATTTTTTTATTCCTCTTCGTCACTTTAGTTGTGCATGATTACTTTGCAAAACAAGGGTCACTGCTGAAGTGGGGGGGACGGAGAGGGGAGTGGCAGAGGGACAGTTTGTGAATGCACGACGGGAAAGGGTTTTAGAGCGCGGCTCTGGGGAAACAGAGAGAGAGAGCTCCCGAACGCTCCCGGCACCAGCTCTCCCGGGCCATGGGAGAGAAAAAGGCGCGTGGAGTCCGTGAGTGACGAGGCGGCTACACGAGCCCCGACACTCACATCTTCCACCTGTTCGCTCAGCTCCGCTCTTGGCTGCCTCTGAAGCGACATCACCGCCCACTGCCTCCTCCTCCGCCCCGGTCACCTCGGCTGCTGCAGCTGCAGCTCCACGAGGTGCTCTAAGTGAGCAGCAACGAGTTTGAGAAATAAAAGTCCTAATGACATAATAAACAATGGTTACAGAGGAGATCGCGTTGAAGCTCGACCTCTTTTGCTTAAGTTTGTTTTTGTTTCCCTCTTGCGCGAGGGAGAGAGAGGCAGAGAAAAAGTTACTCATCATTTCCAGTAGCAAATCAAACCGAAGCAGAAGTGAACAAAATAACGGAAGTTGTTTTAGCAGTGTTTGTTTCCACTGCAGAGCAAAGAAATGGGTCAATATTTTATTTAGAATTTTTTGCCTTTCCAATTTAATTTAGAAAATGGAAATACAATAAAACAACCACATAATTAGTTTTTCTGATTTTATTTTGAAACGGAATAACTAATGATCGAAAGGTACACGGATTATGTGCTTTATTGATGCTCAAATGTTCAATGTAATAAATGACATTATTGTAACCAATCAAGCTACACAATAATCAATACACTATATTTAATCATAGCAGCACAGATAAAAAAAACACAATCCATGCTTCAAATGGTCTTGTTGCTCACATGATGTAGTTGGCCAACATCAGAGGCGACTTTAGTACTCAGTTACTTTTTGAAGTAATAGCCCTTCTTGGAATAGTTTTCATATATGGTACTTTTTACTGCTACCTGAGTAGCTAATATTATAATGAAGTAACTGTACTTTTACATGAGTAAAACATAGTTATTTGTGTAAATTTGAGTAAATGTTGAAGTGGCAAAAGCATCATGTTGACACATGCAATAAATGTAGTTTGTGTTTATACACTTTATTCATCAGAACAATATTCTTATATTTTTATGGCTGTGTGTGCGTCAAAAACAAAAAGACAAAAAAATATCTTTGTTGTAATTGTAGCTGTGTTTCCAGTTTTCTAAATGTAAAGGTAAGTGTGTGTGTTTAAAACTATATATTTACAATATTTTGTACATTCTACTTATTCTTCTTAGTCGTAGCTGTGTTTGCTTTAAGACAAAGAGACAAAAAACATTTAAACTCAGTGTATTTGCACTTTTCCTGCAGTTGTAGGTGTGCCTTAACTAGTTCTACTCTGGGCATAGGAGGGTTAGACAGGATCGCCCCATAACCCGAGGGTTGTCGGTGCGACTCCTTCAATGTGCATTTTGTGTAAATATTCCATGTGACTTCTATATTGACTGTGTTAAACTGAACATTTGGATCAGGAGGTCTGGGTTTGTTGACGAGCTGGTCGCTGGTCGGACAATCCCTGTCCTCCTGATGAGGTTGTTGTTATGGGACAGCAGTGGCACCGCTGGTGGACGAGAGCTTGCAAATAAAAAAGGAAAAATGCTTTTTTGGAGACATAGCCTGACAAAAAAAGAAAATGGGGGTGGCAGCATCATGCTGTAGGGTTGTTTTTCTGCGGGAGGGGCTGGTGCACTTCACAACATAGATGACATCATGAAGAAAGAACACTATGTGGAAATATTGGAGCAACATCTCAAGACAGTCAGGAAGTTAAAGGGGGAACTATATTGTAAGGCGTAATAATAGGAGTAGTTCGAAATCCGCGCACTAATCTTCACTTTACTGTGCGGATGCCAAACTACTCCTGGTATTATTACGCCTTACAATATAGTTCCCCCTTTTATCCGCTTAGAAAATCCACATTGTTTAATTTTGTGTAATTATACTTTGTAGTGGAACACTTCACGTAACCATATTTAAATAGGGAAAACGTGGAAGAGCTTGGTAGCTTCTATCTTGACCTGTTTTGGAGCTATAGAGGAGAGAGGGAGAGGCTAAATGCTAACGCCGTCTGCGCTGTGTTTACGTGACTGAAGGCACGGGTGAAGACCAGACAGGTCCCAAAGAACTCGTCAAAGCTAAGGTAAGAACATATCTCAGTATGTAAAAACGGTAGCCTATTCCTTTAAGTTAAGTCTATTACAGTTTTGTTTCTTTTAGTAAGACAGAGGGTTTAGTTTTACCTGCTTGACTCGATCACTTCCTGTGATCTTCCTCAGAAGCGACACCTGGTGGTGGAGGTGACGTGTCGTAGGCAGCTTACATGGACTTTTTCAGTCAGTAGGGAGAGCTTACGCCCCCTACTGACTGGCGCCTTCTCCAGGACCGCATCCCAGGTGTGGGATAAGGTGTACGCTCCCTCGTCCCGGTTCATAGATGTTGGTGCACGTTTCCTGATCTCGATGGCCTCTCTGATCCCGCAGTGGTACTTGTTACTTTCGGCACGGATTACTAAAAGAAACAAAACTGTAATAGAGCTTCATTTTCCAATAAGAGGAGCTTCATGTCTTCAACACCAGGAAAGCTTTTATGTTAATAGTTACAGCTCTATCATTAGTTAAGGGCGTTCAAAGAATATCAATTATAAAACTCTTCATTCTATGATTTTGACATCTGGTTGGGACTCAAGCTTTGTGTTTAAAGAGTGATGTCTTTCAAGCAAACTGTCTCTTTATACACTGCCCCTACAAGCTAAAGCTGACACTTCACTTATGCATAATGCATAATATTGGAATTTATTAAACAATATTTATATACAGAGAGTCCAATGCGGAATTTGACTATAGAGGAGAATTTGACTATAGAGGGGAATTTGACTATAGAGGGCCCTCACGATGTTGCAGATTCAACATAAAACACAAAACAGCTGTCATTATCACTATGTTTGCAATACCAACAATAAGGCACAACTGTAAGAGAACACTTGATTATTTACTGTTTTCATGTGCATTTTTTATGTTACAGTTTGCTAAAACAAAATGATCAAATGTATATTTATGATCCTGAAAAAGAATGACAGTTTGAGCCTCTGTCTGAATGATCTCTAAACACAAAGTCTGGCAAGTGGCAAGTCATGTACATCTATGTCTGTTATGATTTGACACAGTATAACTGGACTGTATGAGGAGCATGTGTCTTGTACAAACTATAATACACATGCACATTTTTGATAATAGGCTCAGACTTCAAGATCAACAAGGCCTAATATACAGTATATCCCTACAATAGAAAACTATTTGGTCAAGTGTCTTTGTTTTTATTTGGTCGACTATAAAATACATTTCTTCATAATAGGCAACTGTATCATGTTATACATTTTGAGGAAATATATTGCCAACAAAAGGTTCTCTTAGATTGGAATTAATATAGGACACATAATCCCTTAACCCTCACCTGAACCGAGCACATTTTCCCCAGTTTGGCTTTACCCAAATCTAAAAGCTTCTTGAACAAAGCGTCATAAGCGAGTGATGAAAAATTGGCAAAAATGTGATCAGTCAAAAGTGACAACACGACAATAACGCAAGGAAAAAGATTCGTTTAGATCAGTTTTGTGGGTCTTAGCTTTCAAATGGGTCGAAACTCTGGCCTGTAGGCTGTAAGCTCCAGTCGAGATGCTTTTTGATTTGGGTAAAGCTGATCTGGAGAAAATGCGCTCGGTTCAGGCGGGGGTTAAGAGGTTAAGAACCGAGAGACCGGAGCTGTGAGTCGTCCATGCCGGGCGGTGGCGCTGCTGCCTTGGGCCCCATCTCCCCCGCTCAGAAGTGTCCGCGGAGCTCCTGCACAGCGGCACCGTTAAACAAAAACCCCGGCTTCAAGTACCAAGAGCGGACAAAGAGGAGCGCGTTTCCCCCTGAGACCCACCGCACCGGTACCGAGTCACAGCCAGGACCGGCCCGGAGCAGAGCCGCGGCCCCGGGAGCTCAGCCCAGGCCCCGCCGCGCACATGGAGCCTTCCCCGGCCAAAGCTAAGCCCCAGGGTCGGCTCCTGGTGTCCACTCCACTGGACGCCAAGGACGAGCTGGAGGAGGTGAGACCGAGCTCGGAGACGCTGATCTGGACCCGGGCCAGGGCTGCTGTGGGGCGGACTGACCCTGAGCCCAGTCCCGCTACACTTTTACTAACTTTCCACCCTTTTGAAGCCACTATACAACAGTGGGAATGAGCTAAAGCTAGCGGCTAAGGGCTAAGCTAGCTCATGTCTGACAGGGATAAGGAGCCCGTGGCGGGGTAAACTTTGCAGTACAGTCCTGGTTCTGGCTCGGCTCGGGGTCAGCGCCGGTTCAGTTTAATATGAGCCCGGGGCAGGTCCAGAACAGCGTCGTGGGCCAGTCCCGGTGCCAGGTTTAAAGCCCAGACTGTTAGCCTAGCGTGCTAACCCCACTGTAAACATGCAGCCTGACAGCGCTGGCTACACAACTGTAAACAATGTCAGCAAATTCTCTGGGTTTAGGAGGGTTTTAAAGCCTCGCCGCGGAAGATTCCAGGGTTCATGTTGCTCCCTCACTAGAGCAATCGTTTCTCTTTTACAACCTCAAGACAAACGCGTAAACGTGAAGCGATTTGAACAAACTTGTCCTTGTTGATCAACTACACTGACATCTTCTGCTGTAGTTTATCAAAATAAACAGGTCATTATATGGGATATTTTATAACAAGATTGAAAAAAAATGTGTATAGTAATAATCATGAAACATTGTCAAAAAGTTGAATTATAAACCAACAAATAATGTGTTTAAGTTCAACACATGCCACATTTTATACTTATTTGCACTTTGGTTATAATATGTTTTCCCCTAACATAAAGCATAATGATAAATTGTTGACTTTTTAATCGATTAAAGCGGTACTAAGTAGCTTGTTTACCTTTAAATAAATCCTTGTCGTAGTCCCTCTGAGGGTAATACAAGTGTTAATGGGATCGGAGGGTCTTTCATCTCCCCCTGGTGTCTTTGGCCAGAAAACCACAATTGCAACTTCGCTGCCACCGGGTCGGAGTCACCAATACACGCTAATAGAATCACAATGAAGAAGCTAACAGGCTAACTGCGGGCTAGCGCCACTTAAACAGTATTTACAGCCAAGCCTGAGTAAAAAAAATGATCTCCATTGTGTAATTGGATGTACGATATCCCTCTCTCCCTTTGTCTTTTCTGTCAGCGTAGTATTTACTCTCACGGACAATTAATGAGTAAAGAAAACACAACATGCTACGACACCTGCAGTGGTGCTTTTGGCCTCTAGGGGCATGAGTTACTTAGTGCTGCTTTAAGCCCATTATGACTAGGGCTGAAACAACTAATCGATTAATCGACAACTAATCGATTACTGAAATAGTTGTCAACTATTCCAGTAATCGATTAATCGTTTTCTAGTAAACACAGACTAAAATTGAGCAAAAAAGACATGAAAATTATGTATTTTGGATGAAAACCTACTTTGTTTTTAAAGTTAGGGTCTGCAGTGTTTTGTACATCTTAAATTTCATAAATATCTGTCTTTGTCTCGTCCAATCAGAAGCAGAATTAGCACAAAGAGCCTCCTACAAACGTTTACTTTAAGGTTACTCCATCCACGTGTCCTCAAGTGGCGTCACTTTAGCTCTATGTGATAAAAAAATTGAAGAAAAAAATAATAATTCCATGCATCTTTCACAGCCAAGCGATTAATCGATTAATCGTAAAAATAATCTGTCGATTAATCGATTACCAAAATAATCGTTAGTTGCAGCCCAAATTATGACCATATATTGATTAACTGATTCATCTTGAACATCCCTTTTCCTAGATGCTGAGTGTCTGGTATTTACTGAATGTCAAATTTCATAACGTATGGAGCGGCACAGTCCGCTTCACACCTAGAAGATCCCGGGTTCGATTCCCACCTGGACGGGGCCTTTCTGTGTGGAGTTTGCATGTTCTCCCCGTGTCTGCGAAGGTTTCCTCCGGGTACTCCGGTTTCCCCTACCACTAAAAACATGTACAATAGGTGAATCCTCCAGCCAGGTGATTCTGACCATCAGCCTGGCTCCACATCATGGAGATGGGTCCCCGGGCGCGGCACTGCTGTCGACCACTACTCCTTACGGGTCGCCCCAGCGGCATCAAAGGATGGGTTAAATGCAGAGGAGAGATTTCCCTGCAGGGGCAATAAAGTATACAAACAAAACAAAATGACAAAAATAGTCACTACAGGCATGGTTACATTCATCTGTGCGTAGAACATTACGGAGGCTGCACTTCTTGTAGAAATTTGCTCATGTTTTGCTTGATTTAAATAATACACCGTGCAACACTAATTTTCATATTATGAAATGATAGAATAAACATGCACAGACAGATGTTGTCCATCAACATTGCCATTGCAGACACTACATTAAACCACCGACAATTGAATGCCAGCTTCAGTGGTTTATCATTGCAAAATTTCTATCAGCTAATATTTTTTAGCACATGGCCTGTGTCGTGCACAATATGTGAGCCTGCTGCTCACATATTTACATTGAACGACCAACCTTTGACCCTTTTCAGAATCACAGACACTCTTTTCTAAACACATTTTTGGGGAGTAAAATGTAAACTTTAATTTGGCATCACTCCAGAATAATCCTCAGATCTGCTTTACTCGATTGCAGCTGAAGCAGAGAAGCATGTTCACACGATTAATCAAAGCTCGGACATGACGATGAAATGGTTCATTTTCTTGTCACTGCCATTACCTAATACACCTCCCACCCACTGCACGGGACTGTAGAAGAGCTGAGCAGCTCTCTCAGTGGCAGACTGAGACACCCTCAGTGCAGGACGGAGCGCTACTGCAAAGCCTTCATCCCCACTGCTGTCAGACTGTACAATAAGACTGTGAAGTAACATGTGCAATAATCTCTGTATCAGCTGCACTTTATTAACTCTGAGAGATCTTCTTGAACGCCGACTGTAACAAGTGAATTTCTCCTTTGTGAGATCAATAAAGGATCATCTTATCTTATTATACGACTTCTTGTGAAATGCACATTTGTCACATTCAAAATGATCTCAAAACGACAACGTTGCGACAGGTTGAAGAACAAGTGCCTCAGGTGACACTAATATAAGTAGCTTACGCGTATTTACGTAGGTCACTATCACATAATAATCATCTATTAGGAAATACATTAGGTAAAGTCTTTAATCTGATCTGATCAAGGTTCTGAGTCCGGTCGGAGGAGAGATGTGTAGGGCTGGGTGCTGTTACATTCTTTTCAACTCCAGTACTTCAGTTGGACATGCATCTGTTTGGTTCGCTGATGTTTTCTCTCTGCGGGCTCCTCTTAAATCGAACTCTCTTTATGTTTGGTCACAACCCTGGTTTTGTGTTTCATGCAGAGGTTGGAGCGCTGCGTGGGGATCGTCCAGTCTTTGACGAACGGACTTTCGGAGCGAGAGGCCAACGATGCACTCACCGCCAACGTAAGCAGCACCGTCCCGCCAGCCTTCTCCACTTTCCGAGTCCAAAAGCATCGCTTACACAGGCTGTGAAAAAACAAAATCCATCTTATCTTCGCTGCAGCTTAATTCCATTTGTTTACTTGCCTCCTGTTGAAAAGTGCTGTTTTTCTGCGCAGGCGTGTAAAGGGCAGCCGCAACATGAGGAGGTGTGTCTGGGTTTGTTTACTCTGGTCCTCACTGAACCTGCCCAGGCCCAGAGGGTGAGTACTACTACTACTGCTGTTCCTACAATCACTGATACTGCTTTTAGTATTACTGCTATTGGGGCTGCACAATATATTGCAAAAATATATCATATTATATGTACCATATCATACCAGTTGGTCCTGATGTAGTTCTTTGTATCATGTTTTGAAAAGCGAATTACTTACGATTTGTGTTTAATCAGAATGGAGCATATCGTGTTGAAATAGTTTAGTAAAATATCGTTACCGCAATATTGCACAACCGTATCGCATATCGCAAGTTACTTCAATAACGTTCAGCCCTAGGTGCTATTAATAACGCTGTCCTGTATCTTGGCCATTTCTTAAACAAATGCCCTCATTTGTGAATTTCCCCAGAGCTACAGAGACCTGACGCTTGTGAACAGAGATGGAATGAGCATCGTTTTAGGCAAAATCAACCAGATCCTGATGGAGAAGTTCCTCAAGCTGCAGGACCAGCCGCGCACTCAGGTCAGGTCCACTCTTTTATATATCTCTGATGTTGAACAGAACTCTCCTGTATCTACTGTATTTATTTTGCAGATGGTATGGCTTGTTCGGGAGCTGGTGAAGACAGGAGTGATCGGAGCAGACGGGGTCGTGATGACGCTGCTCAAACAGGTCGCAGGTGAGATGGAGCAACACGTTTTGGGAGACACATGGGGGATCCCGTGTGGAGGTGGCGTGTTTGGGAAGCGAGTTGGGCAGCTGCATTGGGGTGAATTGTTGAGGTCGTGTACAAAGACTGTAGGGTGGCGGTGTCCCACAGGGCAGCTGTACAAAGTGTTTGGTCATGTGTTTGAGAGATGGCTTGTGATCATGTGTTGGGGTTGCATCTCGTGGTGGGGTGTAGTGTTAGTTTTGGCAGCCCTCTTGGCACTGATTGGGGAAAAAAAGTTGATATTTGTGCATATTTGACCCTGTGGCTGTATGACTGGTCAGCATGGCACTTTTACTTTCCATCACAGTGGTCTCTAGGTCGCTCCAGGATCAATTGGTTTTCTCTGCTGACGGAGCCTCTCACCAGAACCTACAGAACAAGTGATCCCGGAGCGTGGTAGAGACCACCTTGATGGAAAGTAAAGGCTCCATGCTGACCACTCATTATTAGAGCTGGACATTTTTTGTTTTTCTGATTTTCGATTCGATTCAAATTATATTTATTTGATTTAATTAAAGTGCAACAACCTAAACAAAATTGCAAAGGCAAACTTTCTCTAACTGAAAAGTCACTGCAACAAAGATTGTTGGACATCCAAATTATACTGTATTTGGATTGAACAATAAAACAACTAAAAATCCTGAGGTAACTCTCAGTTGAATTGAACAGTAACAGTAACACCATTCACCATACATTTTTTTATTGCATTTTAAACATTCTTTGCAAGGAAAATGAGCCTATCAACAACAATAGGCATGAGGCAACAGGTGACAATACCCCCACCCACACTAAAGACCCTCTCTGATGGGGCGCTAGTTGCTGGAATGGACAGGTATTTTCTTGCCAGACGACTGAGTCTGCTGAAGTTGGGCTGATGCTGCTTCCACCAGTCAAGTGGGTCAGGGTCCACCTCAGGACCCAGTAAGTAGGAGGTGAGCTGCTTTTGTCCTTTACTGACTGGTGGGACAGTGATGCAGGTGCTGATTTCTTATAGAGACGAGACACAAATGGGCGAAGTGGTTCGCCAGACGTGACACAGAGCGGCGCCGTCAGTCACGTGGACGTCCATGCTGCTCATGATGAGGCCAGCACCTCTTCCTCACCCCCTCTCTCGCACCCTGTTCCTGTGCAGTGCACCGCTAGAGTACATCCTCCATGGAGCATCTGACATCGATGTCACGGGGACTTTATCTTTTCTCAGGACAGTTTTAAACACCATAGTGTCTGAACACACAGAGTCCTCCTCACAATGACACTTCTGCCTACTTTGGTGTCATCTGTTTTCTTTAAAGCCAAGAGATTATTATTATTTAGCCCAAATTCCAAAACTTATCAAAATGAATTATTACAAAAATCCTTTTCAGTTTTCGTCTGACTAAAACATGACTTAAACTAAAAGCATTTTCATCCAAAAGACTAGGACTAAGACTAAAACTTAAAGGGCTGCCAAAAACAACACTTCTATCAACTTTTCTTTTACTTCATGAAATGTTGCATGATACACCTTTTAGTTTAAAGGACTTCTCAAGCTGACAGCTGCGCTTTTGGGTCAGTGTGAATCCAGCTGCAGCACTGTGGGCCGACCTAAGCAGCTGCTTTGAAACGGGCTCAAACGGGGGTCTTCTCAGAGCCGCTCCTCTCGCACTCTGGGGCAGAGCAGGTGTGGTGTGGAGGCAGCCGACCTTTGGACCCATTGCTCTTTTTTGAACAAAGGACTTGTTTTTGATGGGTATCATGACAGGATGTTTGGATTACTGCTCTGACAAGGCCAACTGGATCCACTTTATATCAGTAAGGTACTTCTCTTTTCTGCACAGTAAAGTTTTCCTCTCCATGTGCTGATTACAGTGCATTTAGCCAAGAGAGAGAAATGACCATTGAGTAACAACAGGGAAGTAACCAGTCCAGTCCCAGTGACAGCTCTGTTGGTCACTGGTCAGACTGGAGCGCGGAGAGAGGCGGCACAGCTTGCGTGTCATGTGCTTTCAGACGGGTGTATCAGGCGTGTGCTGCTCACTGTCACGTTAGCGTCCTGCAAAAAAGGTGTGCCAACAAAATGATCCGTCATCGCCTTAGTGAGGTGTTTTGGTCACTTGTTGTTGTGAGACAGGTGTCGGGTCAATGTGTTGGTCACGGCATGGCCCGGCTGGTAGAGAGGTCGTCATACAGCTGAAATGGCCTCGGTTGGAATCTGGCTCTTCCCATCTCACGTGTCCTGAATCTGTTTCTGCAGGGCATTGAAAAGCATTCTTAGCCTTCTACGAGTTAAGAGTTATGTCCAAATTAAGGCCTTGACAGTCATAAAAAAAAACCTTTTTGCTTCACAGTTTCATGTTGTTTCTAATTTAGTTTTGAATATCTAAATTTTCCCTCTTTCCCCTGTTTGATGAAATTTTTAAAAATCTTACAGATGGAATATGGCAAGATTTGTTTTCATTTTGGCATTGAAAATATAGCATTTAGGCATTAAAATAGCATTAAAGCATTCGATAATATGACTTGCTGCCACCTGTAGAAATCCTGGGCTGTGTCTTGGCTAAACAGCCTCTCCTTCTGAATGCGGTGGCGATCAGTGAGGCAGGGCTTTGTCAGTTACCTTGACTTTGTAAACGTGTGTGTGTGTTTGCCGTTTGCTGTTTATGACCAGTCTGTGTGTGTTTCAGGTGGAGACGTGTCCAGTAAGAACTTGTGGTTAGCAGAGAGCATCCTGGACATTCTCTTGGAGCAGAAGTACGTACCTGCTGTCCATACAAACGCAAACAAAATAAGTCTCCATGTATACACATAGGGGATATTGATATATTGATATTGATTGTGATATTAAATGAGATTTGTTCTGTATGTGTCTGCAGGGAGTGGGTGTTAAAGAGTGGGATGCTGATAGCGATGGCTGTGTACACTTACCTCCGTCTCATTGTGGACCACGGAGCGCCAAACCTTCTGACGCTCCGACAGAAGGAGGTCGACTTCTGCATCTCCATGCTGAGAGACAAGGTCAGACCTGATGGTAAACCTAAAGTAAACCAGGCCAAGGGAAGGTCAGGCTTTGCATGTAACCAGCCCCAGCCTGAACTAAACCAGGCCAAAGCACGCAGTGAGAGAACCGTCAGGAACAGAAGGAAAACCACTGGTTCCTTATATCAGCCGTCATGGGAGTTTACAACAGTGGTTCTCAGCTGGTGGGTCGCGAGCCTTTCCCAGAAACATGTCTTCTAATATTTATATAGAATCAGTCCTTGAGTCTGTTAAAATGACTGTTATCGGGTTTCTTCTTTGTTTGTTTTTTAGATCATAATTTCAGCTTTTTTGGCTTTTTGTTGTTGAAAACTATTCATCAATTTCACATTAATTATAAACAGTACTGTATTTTTTACATAATATAATACAACATTCCCTCCCCAGGCTCTCAGGATAAAGAAAGACAGGAATATTTTTAAATTGTGATATAGTTCTAAAATAATAAAAGGCAATTCATCAAAAGAGGAAACAAAAACATTTGCTGTGATGGTGATAGTCTACGGCTGTGTCTGAAAGTCCTCACTGTCCCTATATAGTAACTATATAGTGGTCACTCCATTGTGTAGGGGTGTCCGAATGTCTAGAGAGAAAAAAGTAGTGCACTCAACAATGAAGTGGAACGGCCGACATCGACAGGTCTTTGAACTCAACACAACATGAATGAATGAAATCAGCTGTTTCATTCACGGGTTATTTATTTCTCTTATATAAACTACTTGAATATAAATGGTGGCGGTGAAAAGTTGCTCACGTTAGCTGCTTACCTTTTTAAATTGGCTTCCTCTCCCGGACAAAAAGACAATAATCCATGCCGTTTTCTTCCTTCATGTCAAATCCATGTGAAATAAAATGGTTGGTCTTTATTGCAGAAATACATTATTCCCGGTGTACGTAGTGCACCCATTCTCCTGGCACGTCTGACACCGGGCTGAACCTCTTTCTGCTGGAGTTTGAGCTGCTCCTGATCCTTTTGTGGTGATAGTTTTCATTTTAAATGTTTAGTAAAATGTCTGTAAAAGTGCCTAAACTGTCGGTAAGTCTCATAAAATTTGTAACAATAAATTAATTCTGATTAAAAAAAAACAACAACGTAAAAACCCGTAACACACGTGACGTCACACGGCGAAGAGAAATTAGTGGACTTCTTGTCCAAAGCACACAAAAATGCACTATAGTCAACTCCTCATTTAAAAAAACAACACCCACATCACTTGAATGAATATCTTTTGTTTTCTCCCACAGTTTAGGTTTTGTTTGTTTCTGCTTATTAAATGCTCATTCAACAATTTTTTTGGAAAAGGCAATGGGCCTGCTTAAGAAACTTCTTCGCGGGGGGAGAGGTGGGGGGGGCTATTGGTCTGTGATTGACAGGCCTCGGTCACCTTACGGGTGAACAGCCCTCTCCCTCCTCCCTGCAGGAGGCAGCGCCAGGGCCATGAGTGTTTCATTGGAGTGTTTGTGCTGCAGGGCAGATACACCTCCTCCAACAGGGGCACCACATTCAAAAATCAAATGCAGTGCTGACATTTCACCTGTAGAGGCGCCACACTAAGGTTTTTAGGCAGAAAGTTGATCTCATTGGCGTGAGTGAGGCCCAGTATTTTACAAACAAAATTGTATTTGGGGTATTTGGGTCATCCCATAGTGATGGTGGGTCCCGACGCCATTCCAGTTGAGAACCACTGGTCTACAGGAAAGGATTTTCTGGAGTGTTCTGACCATTTGTAGCCCTCACCTGTCTCCCCTGTGTTGCTGGTCTGTTGTAGTTCATGGACTGCTTGATCATTGGTAGAGACCTGGTGCGTTTGCTGCAAAACGTGGCTCGGATCCCAGAGATGGAGCTGCTCTGGAAAGACCTTCTGCACAACCCGACCCAGCTGAGTCCACAGTACACAGGTCAGTTGTCTCTCTTTCATCAGGTCTAACCCAGGTCTCTTCCTCTGGCCTCTGTTTGAACCCGTTTGTCTGTCTCTGTCAGGGATCCTGCAGCTGCTCACGGCTCGTACCTCCAGGAAGTTTCTGGCATGTCGCCTCACGCCCGACATGGAGACCAAACTCCTGTTCATGACCTCACGAGTGAGTACCACTAATGCTACCACTACTGTTGGCATTACCAGAACTACTACCACAGCAAACGGCTGCTCATACCAGTGTCCTTTCTGTTTAAACCATGTAGCCAACACTAGAATATGAACAGTCTGTGTGCTGGGCTGAGGTGAACATTGCTTATGAATACTGCTTTTTGATGCGTAATGAGTTTATGAAGTTATTCCATAAACTCGATGCCAAGCCAAAAGTGAGAGGAAAGAAGCTGCTGAAAGCTGGACATCACATTATATCACATTTAGAACCTGCTCAGCTCGCTTGCAGTTCTAAAATCGTACCTGGTCCGAGGAGCTATCTCCCTGTAGAGATACTCAAAACTGGGCAGAGGCTCACTGATGTAAACTGAGCCGACAGTGGTGTTTGAGGGCGTGTGCCTTTTTGTATTCTCGCAGGTTCGGTTTGGGCAGCAGAAGCGTTACCAGGACTGGTTCCAGAGGCAGTACCTGTCCACGGCAGAATCCCAGTCCCTGCGCTGTGACCTCATCAGGTACATCTGTGGTGTGGTCCATCCCTCCAACGAAGTTCTCAGCTCAGACATCCTCCCACGCTGGGCCATCATCGGCTGGCTGCTCACCACCTGCACGGTAAGAGCTGGGACACGTGCACCCTCGTCTGGACAAGCTCCTGATACTGTCAGGAGACTTAAGAGCCCCTTAGGAATTATCAGGGGATTGTGCAGAAGAGGATGCACCTGTGAAAAGAACAATTGTAAAGTTGTAAAATGTGTGTGTCTGTCCAGTCAAACGTGGCAGCGTCCAACGCCAAACTGGCTCTGTTCTACGACTGGCTCTTCTTCAACCCTGACAAGGACAGCATCATGAACATAGGTACAGCACCCACCTGTACTGTACATCTATACATATATACACCTGTGTCCTGCAAATAATGACCACTTACATGCAACCTCAACCACAGCGTATGCACCAACCCTGACCAAGATCCTTCTAAACTCATAGTTGTTTTTATATCTACGTTGTGATGGATGACATTGTCTTGTGTTTTTTCCATGAGTCTGCTGGGAATCTTGGGATTGTTTTGGACATTTCATTTAAATTTGATTGACAAATAGGTTCAGCTGCGTTTGCTCAGCAAAGTCGAGCCCTATTGCCTCATGCTGGCCAAGAGCGTATCATTCAAGGCAAGGCAAGGCAAGGCAAGGCAAGTTTATTTATATGGCACATTTCATGTACTTGACAACTCAATGTGCCTCACAGTAACACCAAACAGAGCAAAAATAGAATAAAAAGCATTAAAAACACAATAAAAAGCATTAAAAACACAATGAAAATCAAGAAAACAAATCATTAGTTACAATTACATTAAAATTTCAATCTCCATAGGCAGCAGTAAAAAGGTGTCCTTTCAGCCTGGACTTAAAAATGCTCAGGGTTGAGGCCTGTCTCAGATCCTCATTGAGGCTGTTCCAGACTTTTGCTGCTTTTATTACGTGTCACAAAGATTATTGTATCTCTGTGTCCTGTGGGCTCCATCAAACTTCCATCCTTCACCTGCAGTTAGTTCAAAACGCAGCGGCGCGTTTGCTCACGAGCTCTGGGAAACATGAGTACATAACTCCTGTGTCGGCCTCTGCACTGGCTTCCCGTCAGCTATAGGATCCAATTTAAGATTCTGTGGATGGTTTTTAAATCTCTGAATGGGTTGGCTCCACCCTACCTTTCAGAGCTTTTGTCGATCCGTGATCCAGGTTGAACCTTGAGATCTTTCAATCAAATGAATTGAAAATCCATCTTTTTGCCCTGGCCTTCAACACAAGCTGAGCAGGTCTTACGTATTATTATTATTATTGTTTCATGTTGTATATCATGTGACTGTTTTTACTCATTATTTGCCCTTTGTATACTTTATGTGCTGTTTAAATATGCTATATAAATAAAGTCAGATTTTCCTGCTGACCTCCTGCTCTCATCTGTGCCTCCAGAGCCGGCCATACTGGTCATGCACCACTCCATGAAACCTCACCCTGCCATCACTGCCACACTGCTGGACTTCATGTGCCGGGTACGAAAGCTCAGTCATACATGTATTAATATGCACCACAGACTTCTTGTGTCGTGAGCCAGGACCGCCAGAGCTAGTCAGATTGTTCAGCAAGTGTTTTCAGACTATTCTTTGATCTCTGTACATGGCTGACTCTTCTGTCCTGATCCTCCCTGTTTCAGATCATCCCTCACTTCTTCCCTCCTCTGGAGTCCCAAGTGCGACAGGGCGTGTTCAACTCTCTCACCTTCATTATGGAGAAGAGGGTCCTGGCGTAAGTCCTCCTCGTCACCTTCATTCTAGTCCAGCCTCTCCCCGCATCTTACCCACTAGTTCACTGATCTTCCAGACACCTGGCTCCCCTCTTCGATAACCCCAAACTGGATCGTGAGCTCAGGGCCATGCTGCGTGACAGGTTTCCAGAGTTCTGCAGCGCCCCCTCTCCTCCCACTGAAGGTACTGCTCACTTAGGTACTTCAGATGTTTGTTAACCTCCAGAGCACATTATTTTCCAGTTTGGCATTACCCAAATCTCAAAGCTTCTTAAACAAAGCGTCAAAATGGCAACAAAAACAAGGATGAAAACTTCTGAAAGCCTCAAAAAGTGACAGAGATTGAAAAAAATTAGCAAAAAGGCAACAAAACAGTGCCGGCAAGGAAAAAAATCAGTTTAGCAGATCTTGGCTTTCAAATGAGGCGTTACTTTGGACTATGCGCTGTGAGCTTTAGTCAATAAATGTTTAGATTGGGTTAAACTAAACCGATGAAAATGTGCTCAGATAAGGTGGTTAAGAGGTTAAGTTAAACTCAACTGTGGCAGTTCAACACCCACAACCAACACGGGATACTGCTGTGTCCTCCTCTCGTTTCACCACTGTCTCCTAACTCCTTGTCTCCTGTCCCCTTGTCTCCTCAGTGAAGATGGAGGAATCTTCTCTGTTGGACTCCAATCTTCTGGACAAAGACGAGGCGTGTTACGACAACACAGAGGCAGCGTTTTCAGATGACGAGGAGGAGCTCAGCACCAAAGGTTTGGACCCGCTTTAGTCCAACAGCAGAGCCAGGCACCACTGTCCAAAGTCTGTTGAGAAGTTATGATGTTTATGATCTCTATTTATGCTTACACACATCATGCACTGAGCATTAAAAACAACACTTCTATGCTCATGCACGTGTTTCTGCACGGACGGGTAATAAGTAGCTACAGAGCAGCGGAGAAGCTGAACAGAATATCCCTAGATCATAAAAGTGGACACATTTGAGTAAGGGAGACCTGCAGCCTGTTTTTAACAGGTCACTGTAGTCCCCTCCTCTGTTGTAACTTGAACTAATGAGCGTCTTATTCAGAGCAGCCTTCAGCTCCACTGAAACATGCTGTTTTTTCATTTAGTTGTAGAGCACCAACAATCCAGACTGTTTTTCATGATATTTGTAGCACCACACCGTATGCTATATTGTAGCTATGGACACACGCTATGGCTCGTTTGAAAGGTGAGACTCTAAGCTCTCTGTAGGTGAAAACGGTTTAATTCTACGTGCTTCAGTTCCTGAGAAGTCCAAAGCTAAACAGAGGCTAGTTTGATCAAAATCACTGTTTTTTTTTTCTAGATTCCTCCTAATGCTTGTTTTCTGTCCTTTCTGATTAACTCCTCCTCTCTCCTCTCTGGATGGAAACTAACGTTATGGGAAGAGGCAAATGCCAAAATATATTTGTTTTCAAGTCAGTTTTCAATGACAACATCGTTGACATGTTTTGAAACACCGCTTGTATCCATCGCTTTCGCTCATCATCGCGTGTGCATTTTAACAGCCTGGTTCTCGGATTGAAGACTTTAACAGGATGTTTCTCAGCCGTCCTTGGACCAGTTTTAACCATTTAGAAACTGAGACAAATGTTGAAATCTCAACTGTTTCGATCCTTCCATGGATCTCTCGCGCTACAGAGAGCGAGAGAGAAGTGTCGGGTTTACAGCTGTTCACTACACAACACCACGCCCCCTCAGACTAAAAAAAGAAGAAAAGAAACGCAATAATATATAAAATGTCCAGATTGTGACTTTTCACACGTTTTTGATTGTCATTTATTTCACTTCTGTTCATCACAGAGCTACCAAAATCACACATTAGGTGCATTTGAGTTTTGCAATTGAAAACAAACACAAAAACGAGTTTTTCTTTTTTTGGCACTCAATGTGTTAAGCTTTAATACTCTTGATTTAAAGATTTCACCGTTTTTAGGGCTTTAGATTAGCCTAGTCAGCTTGTAGACTAACTCTCCTCTGTCAAAAGAATGTAATACATTTATTTATCTAATATAAAACGGTACACACACATCTCTTATTAATCAGGAAATAAGAGAATTGATAAAAATATTGATCAAATCTTAACAATTCACATCCCCAGTGGAGTGGACAGTGATTAAGTGGATTATGTCAACAAAGATGAAGCGTCCAATTGAGTCTAATGTAACGATCATTGCCTATAAATTTATGCGGGTCTAAATCTGGATCAGTCTTCAGTCCTTTTCAGACATGGTTTGGACCAATGCCTGCGGGCTGCTCTGCTTTATGCCCATGACACTTTAGGCCGCCATTGCTCCGCCATTGCTCTAGTACCTCCATATCGCCGCTAGTCTCCCATTGAAAAGCATTGGACTTAAGACACGTTAAAAACAACTTTAACTTTTTACGGCTAGATGTTCCTCCTGTGATAACGCTGGGTTAGTCACAATGAAAGAAACCAGGCTGGTTTTCGTAATTTTAGAAATCTCATTCTTATGAGGGTCGGACTGTTACCATTGGAGGTGCGCGAGCTACACGTCACGCAAGGGCCGAGTCTACAGTGAAGATCCCGCCCTTATGTCCTTTTTAGGAACATGCTTCGTCAGAGCTGGGGAGGGGGAGTCTGTAAATCCGCCATGAATTCCCCCTGGAGCGTGGTCATTATGATAAACGGGGAGGAGTGAGCAGAAGCTGTCCATTTTATATACAGTCTATGGTTTGGACCTACGTTAGTATTACCTAGTCTAACTTTTTTTCGATGACTGTGCAGGCAAAAAGCGAGAGTTCCGGTTCCATCCGATCAGAGAGGCCGTTCTGGAGGAGCCCGCTGACATCACGCCATGGCTCGACCAATTAGACGACAGCATGAAGGAGAAGGTCCAGCAGCTGCAGAAGACCAGGTAATCCCATCGTTGGGACGTCCCGGGGGCGATGCTGGCTCAGGCGTGGTTCTCCTCATGTGTTCTTGTGCCGCAGTGACACAGAGACCCAGTGTGAGGTGATGCAGGAGATCGTGGACCTGGTTCTGGAGGTAAATACTTCAACATTACGACCACTATCGCTCTGTGTCACTGTCCTTATCAGGAGCTTGTTCGAGGAGAGTTTAGAATCTTTGTCATTGCCCGTGTCCAACAGGTGTGCGCCTTTAGTGAAAAGTCTTTAACTCACCTTCAAATAAAGTAGTTTGATGTGCAATGTGAGTGTAAAAAAGTATGTAGATCCTGAATGATAAATGGATGGTGGGTTTAACCTGGTTCTTTGTTTGTCTTATACAGGGGTTTGGCTTAGGCATGCATGTACAGAAACGGCTTTGTTATTCTTAAGCCCCATTTCGACAGCACTAGACCAGTTCGGTTCACTTCAGACCGGTTCACTTGGGGGGGGGCAGCGCCCGCAAGTTTGTGTTTCAAGTGTCTTTAGGGTGAAGTGTTCTGGGTCGTTATGGGAGTGGCCAAGGACATTCATATTCATGTGGCAACAACCACAGCCTGATATCACTGAGCTTTAGTCCTGCATCAAAACACCTTTGCAAACTTTGGAGTAGGATGGGACAGAGCGCTCTAGGGTTTGAACAGTTTTCAAGCGCCAGAGGAAGTTAATGAGAAAAAAGAAAAATCACACAAATAAAAACCTATTCTTTTTAGTTTGACAGTGAATTCTAAAATAAAAGAAGGATGTATGAGGCTTTGCTCCTCTCATTTGGACAATAAGAAACAATGTATGGGAAAACTGCAAATCAAACTTGAAAAGTTGAGCAGTAGATTACTGACATAAATATGAGGGAAAATATTCAATTTAATTGAATGATTTCACATCAAGAGTAGAGATGGCAAAACATGCCTGTATTTTCTGTGAACCAGTCATGATAGAGCCTTGGGAAGAGAAGGAAACTTTGAATATGCTAGTTTGCAAACCACTCCAGACCCCATGGTTGAAGTGGTCCGGGACTGGAGTGGTTTGGAACCTAAAGGTGGGCTGCAGGATCCATTTTTAATGGGTTGAGTGTCCCCAAAATGAAGATCAGGCTCCTTCTAAAAAGCTTGTTCCTAGAAAGAGCAAAGGCAGTATCTTGGCTTTGTGGCCCCCCTCTTAGGGATTGTATTGCCACAATATCAGCACTCCACCATAAGGATCGTATGTAGTGTGTATTCCAACCTCTGGATGTACCTCAATGAAGCAGACATGCTGATTGGCCATTTGTCTCCTCTGTAGGACCCTGACCTTGTCTCTGTGTATCCTCTGTAGGACCCTGACCTTGTCTCTGTGTATCCTCTGTAGGACCCTGACCTTGTCTCTGTGTATCCTCTGTAGGACCCTGACCTTGTCTCTGTGTATCCTCTGTAGGACCCTGACCTTGTCTCTGTGTATCCTCTGTCTCTGTGCATCCTCTGTAGGACCCTAACCTTGTCTCCTTGTCTCCTCCAGGATGACTTCGACACCGAGCAGATGTCTGCGTTGGTATCTTGTCTTTCAGAGCTGTTTAAGGAGCACTTTAGAGGAGACGTGTTACCAGATGAAATCACAGAGGAGTGAGTATTTCTCCTTGTCCTAGCTTGTTGGCTTCAGTCTGGGTTTGGACATGGGTCAGACCAGTTTGTTGTCTCCGCAGGTCGTTGGAGGAGTCTGTGGGGAAGCCTGTCTGTCTGATCTTCAGGAACCTGGTGCTAATGCAGGAGGACAACAGTGGCTTCTCTGTTCTTCTCGACCTTTTGGCTGAACTTTACCAGAAACAACCCAAGATCGGGTACCACCTGCTCTACTACCTCAAAGCCAGGTCAGTCCCAACTCAGATGTTGGTCTGTCTTTACACCTACTTTACTCTTTGAGACACGGCAGTTAATCGTGTAGCCCACACGATTAACCTTTATTGAATGGATAAATTGTGGTTTTAGTGATTGCAATTACCTAACCTCAAGTCAGCATTGTGTAGCATGTGATTCGGAGAATGCTTTTGTCTAAAAATGGGGAGGAAGAGGGTGAGAGCGCCACGTTTATTACAAAATGATTAAGCATGTTTTTTTGACAACTCCATAAAAGGTCTCTTGTATTTGTATCTTGTTGCAAGATAAAGCTTTAACGTAATAAGTGAGTATGATGTTTAACAGCAGTTTTAAAATGTTTTGCAGCTCGATGCTCAATTGCATGAAAAGTCAAATCTAGGCTACACGTAAAACATGAAAATGGCATTATCTATCAGAAAAATCACAATTAGGTTTTTTTCAAAATTGTGCAGCCCGACGTGGCAGGAGAAAGTTTTCACGCAGCGTCTGTGCTGAGATTTTTTGCTCGTTTTGTCCTTAAACATCTTAGTTTAAGACTCATCCTTTATGACATTTTGTTGCTAACGACCCGGAGATGAAAAAGCTCCAACATTGCGGCGCACTGACCGGTTTTCCACATGTATTCATTCACAAATGTTGACATAATTATTTAGTATCTGATGTCGGATTTTATT
Source organism: Gobius niger (assembly GCF_951799975.1). Lineage (NCBI taxonomy): Eukaryota > Metazoa > Chordata > Actinopteri > Gobiiformes > Gobiidae > Gobius > Gobius niger. Next base: position 3,401,620 of record NC_136865.1, on the reverse strand, counting down.
ATATGTCATTCCTGGTTTATTGAGCTTTGAACCTAAAAAAACAAGGTGAAATTCGAGTGTTTACAGTTTTACTCATAAATGGCTTGTTCAACAACTAAACAAGATCCAAATCAGTAAAATATAATCATATTCATTTTATACAAATGCTTTGATTGTATATGAAATCATGATGTATTTCTAGTTCCCTGTCATTTTGTTGTCACTGAGTTCATACTTCTCCTTATTCCCCTCCTGTGTCTCTCCTTAAAGTGTAACTCAGTTTTCCTGTTGTCATGTTTCCTTCAGTAAAGCGGCCAACGGGAAGATGCTTCTGTACGAATCGTTTGCTCAGGCCACGGCGCTCGGAGACCTGCACACGTGCCTCATGATGGACATGAAGGCCTGCCAGGAGGACGACGTGAGGCTGCTCTGCTTCCTCACGCCCTCGATCTACACGGAGGTAACATTACACCCAAACGTGTGCCACAGACCACACTGTATCTGACTCACTGCACTCTCTCCTGTCTGTAGTTTCCAGACGAGACTCTTCGGAGCGGAGAGCTGCTGAACATGATCGTGGCTGTGATAGACTCCACACAGGTACGCACAGAAGTCGCATGATGCTGGTCACGGCTCCGTCTGCTCACGGTTTGTACCTGTGTCATGAACAGTGTTGAGGAATGCGCCATTCCACAAACTGAGTCAGACAGCCAGACACCTGTAAATGTATTTAGTAATGGTACAAAAAAGCTTCTGAGCTTTATTTTGTGTGTGGACAAATGTGGCAATAGGCAACAATAATGAGCATGAACTACAGACCTTTAGTCGACTTAATAATAATCGTTTGCTTTATGTAAACAGCACCAGCACTCTGGATAACTAGGAAATGGGGCCCTATGTCAAAAATCCAGAAAAATCCCTTTAAGAGCCTCCTACAAACATTCAGCTTTAGGTTTAGTCCATCAACACGTCCTGAAAAGTCTGAAAAACACACGGATTAATCAATTAAATCAGGGGTGTCCAAACTTTTTTCATGGGGGGCCGCATATTGAAGTGTACACGGGGTGAAGGGCCGTAGATCAGTAGTTAGTGCCGCAAAACCTTCGATTAGCAGAGGTTTAAATTGTGCCCCATACCTCCATTTAAGCTTAAAACCTTCATGCAGCTCTGTCTCACAATAAAATGTTAGTTGTTAGGTTAGAATTGTATAAAATTATTACATTTCAAATAAAAAGGTCCATCTCTGGTGATGTGTACCGATACAGCAAGAGGCCGAGGGCCACCATAAATTGATCTGAGGGCCGCATTTGGCCCCCGGGCCGCACTTTGGACACCCCTGAATTAAAGGGACTACCTAATTTTGAACTTCTTTAATCAAAATGTGACCAAATGGGTATTTTTTCGTTACGGCCGTCCTACGGTGTCAATATGTGATGAAAAAGGTAATCCCCTTCGTCACATAATGACTATTTGGGTTGACCATACACAACATCAACGAATCAGAACATGCCGCAAGTATCACGTGTCAGGCTGAGTTTTTTCACAAGTGACAACATACTTTTATGGGGCAAAAATAACTTGACCTTACAAAAAGAAATCTGGTCTAGCTCCTTTAATGGTAGAAATGATCTGCGGATTACCAAAATAATCGTGAGCCTTTAGGACTGACTTACTGACTTACTGATTATTGTCCAAGTGCTACTTTGAGAAGTGGCTCTGACAAAGACGGACACAACAGTCAAAGCCTGAAGAGTAACTTGTGTATCTGAACAGCTGCAGGAGCTGATGTGCCACGTGATGATGGGGAACCTGGTCATGTTCCGGAAAGACTCTGTCCTCAACATCCTGAGTGAGTTGTTCTTCTGCCTCCTCACAGTGTCTGATTATGAACAAGCTGCTCACTGGACGTGTCTCGATGTGTTTCAGTCCAGAGTTTAGACTGGGAGACGTTTGAACAGTACAGCACCTGGCAGCTGTTCCTGGCCCACAGCATCCCCCTGGAGACCATTATCCCCATACTACAGCACCTCAAGTATAAAGGTACTTACTGCTACTGCTGTTACTGCTGCTGCTATTCCAGTACTACTCCAGTGTGGTTGACTGAGGCGCTGTGTGTTCCAGAGCACCCTGAGGCCCTGTCCTGTTTACTGCTGCAGCTGCGCCGAGAGAAGTAAGAGTCGTGTCTTTATAAACTTGCCATTAACCATTCATTAAACCGGGTCTGAGGGAAACGTGGTTCAACACTCGAACACATGCTCGAAGGCACTGCGGGGGTTCTTTGAACTATTTCAGATTGAAAAAGTCGGAAAGGAAAAGCTATATTTTGCAGTAAAGTGTACAGTTAGATCGGGTGAGGAGCTCAGTTACCCGGGAGGAGCTCGGAGTAGAATCGCTGCTCCTTCACGTTGAAAGGAGCAGCTGAGGTGGCTCGGGCATCTGTTCCTGATGCCTCCTGGTCGTCTCCCACAGGAGGTGCTCCAGGCATGTCCTAGTGGGACAAGGCCTCGTGGAAGGCCCAGGACACGCTAGTGGGACTATGTCTCTGAGCTGGCCTGGTGTCGCCTCGGGGCCCCCCCAGAACAGCTGGAGGAGGCGTGTGTGGAAGTCTGGGCATCTCTGCTCAGACTGCTGCCTCCGCAACCTGGCCCCAGATAAGGCGGAAGAAAATGGGATGGATTGATAGATGGTGTATAGTTTTAGGAATATTTTAGGTTTATTTTGAACGTAGTGCGTTTAACAGGCTTCCCACGGGGTCTTAAAGAGTAACTAAATGGGCGTGGCCTTTCCCCACCCACAAACTAAAGTCAAAAATTGCTGAGAAAGGGGTGGTCTCGGAGGCTTTGGGGGAGACGAGGAGGGTGAGTGTGTGGGCGGGGTCTGCTCTGTTGACAGTCTCAGACCAAGCCCCTCGATCTGACAGGACTGACAGACGGCTGTTACCGGAGTCACCACTGTGCGCAAGGTTGATTTTTTCATAGGATAGTTGGTACACTCTCATGACTTGTGATTGCTTGATGTAGCAACTATCCTACGAAAACAAAAAAATCGCCACCGGTAGACGACTCGCTCGCTGTCAGTGACTGCGAACAGAGAGAGCATCGCACAGTAGCTTTTCTAAGGGATTTATTATCGCAGGGGCGCCATCTACTGGTTTGACTCATGAGCTCAATATGAAACCTCCAGAATCTCAAACTATAAGTTAGCATCGTAGCTAAGGCTAAATAATACTACTCTCCCAAGTGAGCTGAATAAAATACCAGTAGAAATATTTATTACGTCGTTTGTTGTAAATGTACGTGTGTGTGGGCGGGGCCACAGAGGCGTGTGTGTGGGCGGGGCCACAGAGGCGTGTTTGGGCGGGGCCACAGAGGCGTGTGTGGGCGGGGCCACAGAGGCACAGAGGCAGAACCACGGGCAGAACTGATGACGTTTTGTGGACGCCGTGGACACAGGCTGGTTCCGAAACGGGCAGATTGCTAAGAGCTCTTACGCCAAACCGGATGTGCGTCAGCGTCCGCCATGGCAAGTTGCCTCCGAATTGGTAAGTCAGTTAGGAAGTGGTTAGGAAAAGGAGCCTTGATGCTAACTATCATGGCCACTTTAGCATAGGGACCTCTGATGCTAACTAACCGGTGATTAGGAGCTATGTGCCATCCCACAAGCCACTGCGCCAAAAAACCCCACCCCCCTCGCCCCCACCCTCGAGTGATTCATGCGCAACCACTGTTGATTGACAGGAGCACATTTAATAATAAAAATAATAATAATTAAAAATTAAGATTCTGCACAAGCCAAACTTTATAAAAGTGATAAATCCATGTTGTCGTCTCCACAGCTCAGTCACATGTCAGTGTTAAAGAGTAAACTCAGTAAACAGATTAAATGCTTTTGTTTTCATTTAGTAGAAACTTAAGCCACATGGATCATTTGCATAATGTAGCTTTATGAAACAGCTGTTGAAATAAAATAACACTAAAGGGAAATGTTTGGATCATTTGGATTTATTTTTCTCCTTAAATGTCTTTGTTTGGACACTATGTTGTTGTTGGACACTGTACAGTAGGGGGCGACATGCACTTTTGTTTGGCCTGCACTCCACCAATAACTTTAAAGAAGAAGAAAAGCAGCTGTTGGTGATGTCACTTCCCCTTCCCCTGTTTAAGGACGGACGGATTGTGCAAATGCTGCTGAAGGTCTAGTTCCCTAACTGCATAGAGGTCTAACAGTTGACCCCATGAAAGGTTAAGGAGTTAGTTGCTAGTGTTAGTGCTTAGAGGCTACAATTTGATGGTTTCGGATTGAGCCACACTCTCCTCCAACCACAAAATATCAAATGTAGTTGCTGCGTGAAACCAGTAGAGGCGCTAACCCTGCGGTTTTAGATACAAAAGTGAGATTTTGAACAAGTTTGCACCAAATGTCAACATATTGACTGGGACATGAAGCTAACTCCATTCAACAACCATTTAGACCGTTTATCAGCAAAAAAAAAAGTGGATTTGGTGTTTAGTTACTCTTTAAAAAGTCTTCAATTTCATTTAGTAAAAATAAGACCTTGAAAAGTCTAGGTCTTAAATTTGTGTGCCCCTCTAGTGAGTTATTTATATAATGAGTTAAGAGTTTTCTGTTGTTTTCTGGTTTATAACGAGGCGAGTGTCAGATGCAGCGTTTGGAAACAGCCGTTTACAGAGCAGCTAACACTGTTAGCCACGTTAGCATCGCTGCATCACTTTTACTCCATCTGATCCTTTTTAACTTTCTCAGTCTGAAGATCAGAAGGAAAGCAGGACAGGTCAGTGTGAAACGACACAAGTGCGTTTTGCACTGAGGCTTTGAGCTGCAGACAGAGGCATGGGGGGGGAGGGTGTTTCCTTTGCTCAACATTGTTCTGACAAAATGCTTCAACTGCATAGATGGAGGATGAAGTCAGTGAGTGCCATGAGACAAACTGGTGTTAAAGACATTTGTCTTAATTGGCTTACTTTAACACAGTCCTATTCTTTCTGCTGTTTGACTCCGTGGTGACACTGCATCAATCAATCAATCAATCAATCAAAGTTTCTTTATATAGCACCTTACAACAACACAAGGAAGACCAAAGGGCTTCACAGAAAGCATTAAAAAATCAATCATTCAAATAAGGAAGTGTGAAGTGTGAACGTGTGGTTGTAGTAGTGACCCAAACAAATAGTCCTGTAAAATTCTCTCCAAGTACTCTTTTTACTTTTACTGGAGTACTGTGAGTAAGTAACTGTGGTCTGATTTATTTTCAATGATGCCATAAATTGTGTGAAACGAAAAATAATTCTAAAGAACAAAGTGCACGTAAAAGTCGATGTAACTGAGTACTTCCCAGCACTACCCGCCTCTGGAGTCCTGTTTCATCAAACTATCCTCCACAGACCAAAAAGAAACCAAACCAAGTCCAAAACATGGACATGCTTCTTCCTTCCTGTCTGGTCCTGTGTGCGTGAATAAGAGAACAAGCTTTAAAAGCTCTCCTCTTTTCCCTCTGGTCTCTCTCTTCCTCCCAGACCTTCGGAGGAGATGGTGAAGATGGTGCTGTCCCGACCGTGTCACCCCGAGGACCACTTCACCACGAGCCTCCTCCGGCACTGGGCCACCAGGCACGACGAGACGCTGGGAGAGCACATCAAAGCCCAGCTCATCAAGAACAACAGCCAGCCCCGCAAGAGGCAGAGGTGAGGGGGGGGCTGCTTCATGACGTTTGTGCCCATGTGATGCTAAAGTGACCAATCACAGGTGCCGGTTCAGGAGAGGAAATATGTTTGTGCCGCTCTCTAAACACACGGAAAATGCAACGTCGACTTTATTTCTACAGCGACATGTGCCCAAAGTGCTGCACAGCAAACACAACGTTTAACCTCTTAACCCCCACCTTAGCCAAGTTGCTGTTCTCCAGTTCAGCTTTACCCAAATCTAAAAGCTTCTTGACTGGAGCATACAGCCTCTAGGCCAGAGTAATGCCTCGTTTGAAAGCTAAGACCTACACAATGGATTGTAACTTCATCATAAGTGTTTCCGTCGTGTTTTGGTCACTTTTTCATTGTATTTTTGTCACCTTTTTAACGCTCTTTAGTCTCGCTTTGTTGTTGTTGTGTTATTGTTGCTTTTCCAGCACATTTTCTCGCTTTTTTGCGTCTTTTTTTTGCTTTTAGATTTGGGTAAAGCCAAACCGGAGAAAATGTTCTTGTGAGACTAAAGAGCAAAATGAATTGAACGAGCAGTCGATGTTCCGGCCTAAATGAAAAGACTCAGTTGTTCTGGAGCCCCGAGCTGAGTGGCTAAAGTATCTTGTGTGTGCTCTTGTGCAGTCTCCGCAGTTCGAGCAGTAAACTGGCTCAGCTGACTCTGGAGCAGATCCTGGAGCACCTGGACAACCTTCGACTGAGCCTGAGCAACATCAAGAACAACTGTAAGGCCAGGAGCGCCCCCCCACACGTGACCTGCCGCTCCTGTAACTCTGACGGTTTGTGTCTCTGCAGTTTTCACCCAGACGCCGATCCTCCAGGCGCTGCAGCACGTCCAGGCGAGCTGTGACGAGGCGCACAAGATGAGGTACTGCTCCTGTGTTTTTGTAGTGCCTGGTTACATTCATGTGGGTGAAACGACCGTGTAAAACAACAACAGAAGTCTCAAGATTCTTTTGACTCAGTTGACTCTGCGCATTACGGTTAAGTCGCCGCCCAAAAAACAACTTATAAAAGCACCGTCTCATTCATTAGTCATTCAATTCATTATTTGCCCTGTAGTTTAAATACACACATTTTAAGTGCCACTGTAACGCAATGGAGACACATGTCCGCTCTGACTTTATCCAGTGACAAAAATAAAAAGAGGTGAAGCTCAGCAGCATGTTTACGATCAGGACCAGTCCTTTCAGAGCCAGGTTTGCACTTGTTGCAGCGCGAGCAGATAAAGAGTGGATTTTAAAGGAGAACTCGCCTGATCAGCACTTTTAGAATTCAAAAGACGCACAAATAAACCAGCAGCAACAGCTTAAAGTTTAGACATCGCAGCAGAGCTAACGTTAGCATTTGACCTGTTGTACAAAAACAACAACATACCTTAGAAAAGTTCCTACCACTGATCCACGGGGCAAAGGGGCAAAAAATGAACATCCCAAGGCTTTTATCGTCGTAGCGACATCACCATTACTTCTCCCAGGGCTGAGCTGAGACCAGTGTTCATTTCGTCGACTAAAATATTTAGTCTTAATTTTAGTCAAAGTGATGTTTTTGACGACTAAAACTAAATTGAAAGTTTCTCATGAGACTAAAACTGTGACTAAAATGTCCAGATGTTTTAGTCGACTAAAATAAGACTAAATAAAAATGAAAAGGAGAGACTAAAATCATCCAAACTTCTATTGAGCGTCTGAAAGAGCCTCAGATCAGGTAAATTCTCTGCCAAAGGATCAGGTCTGAGCTTTTGTTCATGTGGAGCAGCTCCATGAAGCAGAGGAACAAGATTAAATAGGATTATAATGAATATTATCAATGCAAAGTCGACTAAATCAGTCTTAAATTTAGTCGACTAAATTTTCTTGCAATTTTAGTCGACTAAAACTAGACTAAAATTGAAGACATTATCCCCTAAAACTAAATTAAAATATGTTGTCAAAATTAACACTGGCTGGGACCAGAGCCGGGCGTGCGAGGGCAGGGGAGTAAGGGGAGAGATAGTACAGATTTGGGTAAAGTCAAACTGGAGAATATGCGCTCGGTTAAGGTGGGGGCTAAGAGGTTGACTAATGGGGCAGACAGCAGCGGACCCTTCCCCGGTCACAGCCAGCGAAGGAGGAAGTGTCGTTTTTCTGTACTGCATCCACAAAGCCTCAGGCGTCATCAGCACTGGGCGTTACCGTGGCGATGTCCGCTGCTCCTCGTTTCGGTGTATAATTTGGTGATTTTCGTGTTGGTTTCTCGTAGCAATGACCACGTCCCTCTTGCTGAGCCGGCCCACATCAGTGGCAATTTCAAATCTCAAATCAACAACCCACTGATCTGTTATGTGGTTTTGAAAGCCCCTTTTCCCCGCGGTCACTGTGTTCGTTACCTGTTGGTTAATGAGATTCTGTATCGATATTATTGCTCCGCTGTTTGACCTGCGTGCTCGCTGTGTGGGTCTCGGATCACACTGGTGAATGTTCTTCTCCTCTGGCAGGTTCTCAGACCTGTTTGCTCTGGCAGAGGAGTTCGAGGACGCTCAGAGCAAACCCCCAAAGTCTCGACGCAAAGCGGCGCCGGCCTCCAGCCCGCGACAGCGTAAAGGAGCGGCGCCACCGACCACCACGGCCACAACAGAGGAGGAGAGCGCGTCCAGCTCCGCTTCGGTAACGCACCGACCCAACTAGCACTGATCAATGCCTTTGCAAGTCTGTAGTCGGGTTATGTCTCGGTTTGACACAGCCGGGGAAAACATGGAGCGATTTCTATTATCTCAACTTTAATATATGAAAAAAAAAACCTTTCTCTTCACGATGCTTTAACAAGATATTCAGGACGTAGCTGCACCGTCACATCGCTTCTTTATTCACAAAGAGACATGTTCGGTCTCCACATGTGCTGCAGAAGGCGACAGAAACAACGCTTTAATCCAAATATGGTCATTTCCTTTCTGCTCTGGAACTAACACATCAACCAAATAAAGCATATTTATTTTATTTTTTTAATGAATAAATTGTCTTATTTTACATGAAAACATAAAAAGACACAAAACCTGCAATACATTTGTCAGATTTATATAGTAATCTACAGATCGAGATTGAATTTTTTTCCCTATTCACGTGAAGCGTCAAATAGAAAACAACTTTAATGAATCCATAACAAATATATTACAGCTGTATTAGCTTCTTGTCTCCTGATGTCTCCTGATGTCTCCTTGTCTTCTCTTATGTGTCCTTGTCTTCTCTGATGTCTCCTTGTGTCCCCTGATGTCTCCTTGTCGTCTCTGATGTGTCCTTGTGTCCCCTGATGTCTCCTTGTCTTCTCTGATGTCTCCTTGTCTTCTCTTATGTGTCCTTGTCTTCTCTGATGTCTCCTTGTCTTCTCTTATGTCTCCTTGTCTTCTCTGATGTCTCCTTGTCTTCTCTGATGTCTCCTTGTCTTCTCCTTGTCTTCTCTGATGTCTCCTTGTCTTCTCCTTGTCTTCTCTGATGTCTCCTTGTCTTCTCTGATGTCTCCTTGTCTTCTCTGATGTCTCCTTGTCTTCTCTGATGTCTCCTTGTCTTCTCTGATGTCTCCTTGTCTTCTCTGATGTCTCCTTGTCTTCTCTGATGTCTCCTTGTCTTCTCTGATGTCTCCTTGTCTTCTCTGATGTCTCCTTGTCTTCTCTGATGTCTCCTTGTCTTCTCTGATGTCTCCTTGTCTTCTCTGATGTCTCCTCGTCTTCTCTGATGTCTCCTCGTCTTCTCTGATGTCTCCTCGTCTTCTCTGATGTCTCCTCGTCTTCTCTGATGTCTCCTTGTCTTCTCTGATGTCTCCTTGTCTTCTCTGATGTCTCCTTGTCTTCTCTGATGTCTCCTAATGCATCCTCTAATGTCTCCTTGCGTCCTTCAGGAGGAGGAGGACTCCAAGCCCAAAGCTCCAAAGAGAAAGCGGAAAGGTTCGTCTGCGGTGGGCTCTGACAGCGACTGATTCAGCAGCAGTCCCGGTGTAGGATACAGGACACGCCCACGGATCGGCCAATCACAGAGCAATGTGGACTCGGGGCCCAGGATCGCAGGGCGGGGGCGGGTCCATTTTTACTGAACTGAACTCTGAATGAATTGAACAATGAAAGGTGAGGTTTGTTTTCCATGACAACGGCTCTGAGCGACTTCACCCCGCTGTCATGGGCCACGGAGATGCACTGGGGCTGCATTTTAAATCGAGACGTCGAGAGGAGTGAAGAGAATGTTTTTGTTGAAACGGAATCATGGCCGAGGACAAAGGAGACGCCTGGCACCTCGTCTCTTCACAGTTGGACTGATTTGACTTTATTCCGAGGCTCTTACTGTGGAGGGTTTGCACTTCCTGAAACTGTGTTTTCATAAAGATCTTTCTTTAAATCATGTCTGCATTTCTTTCTTTCACAGAGGTTTAAAGTGCATATGACACATTAGGCACAAGTTTTGCTGAAACATAGTCGACACAATTATACTTAAGTTTGCTGAAGACTATACTCAGTTTTCTTTAGTTTGGCCATTTTTGTGATGTTTATAGTTTGACTTCCTTATTGGACACTGACAGGATGAGACATAGAGGCAAACGATTTTAAACTGTTGCCATGCCGACCATGTTAAAGAGGGGATATTATGCTTTTTTCAATCACGTAGCACCAGTCTATATCACACTACAATGATGAGCAAACCTTCTGTTGGTCTGTAAATGCAGTAAATTAGAATAAGTGCCTTGTATAAAATGTCTCTCTCAAAATGGCTGTAGTGAATGTCTTGAAATAGGCCTCTGTCTCTTTAAGAACCTCTGAGCCTTTAGACACGCCCCCTCCACACGCTGTCTGTGTCATCAGTGGGGAGGGGGTTCTGCTGAGGAGCAGTGGTTGGTTACTCGGCTGGTGACGAAAGCTCGGAGGCGTCTCCAGGAGGTGGGGGCGTTCCTAGGAGGACTCAGGCAAACCTATCCCTAAAATGGCCGCCATCAGAGTTTTTACAGATTACTCAAAAATACGTGAATGTGCCAAGGCAACACTTCAGGCATGTTTTTAATGAGGGAATGACATAATATGATGGAAAGCTTGAAAAAGTCCATTTTGCATAATACCCCCCCTTTAAGCTAATGGGAAATTAGCCAAACTGCTATGGAACTTTACCTGTATCTGTGTCACTTCCTGTCAACAGCTAACACTAACGTTTCAGCCCAACATTTCATTAAAATTGCTGCTTCATTGAAATAAAATAATTACGCAACTGATGCTATCCTTCTAAATAAGTCATACCTGTCATACACACTTTAACAAAAACATCTATTTTGTTGTTCTGTATTTTTGTCCAAATGTGATGAACCAGTGATTATCAAGGAGAGAATCAGCCAATGAGAGAACAGCTCTGAGACCATTCAGGTGTCCAGGCTGTAGTCCTGGGTTCAGGTCTCGGTGTGTTCCAGGAGCCAGTAGGTCTTCATGCGGCCCTTGCCTTTGACCTCGATGTCCCCTCGCGGCTGAAGGTGGAACTCTGGGAAGTCGGACAGGATCAGACGAGTCGCCTCCGACACGTGGATCTTCAGAGCTGCAACAGAACCAAGTCAGACCAGGGACGGTCCAGACGGGCTGAACTCTGGCTTAAACTCCTACCTTCTCCTGTGGACTCCATCCTGGACGCAGTGTTTACCGTGTCTCCAAACAGACAGTACCTGGGCATCTTCAGCCCCACCACCCCCGCACACACCGGGCCTGTACGGAATATATACAACACGTAAATATACATATACCACCCCCGCACACACCGGGCCTGTACGGAATATATACAACACGTAAATATACATATACCACCCCCGCACACACCGGGCCTGTACGGAATATATACAACACGTAAATATACATATACAAGTACATATACCACCCCCGCACACACCGGGCCTGTACGGAATATATACAACACGTAAATATACATATACAAGTACATATACCACCCCCGCACACACCGGGCCTGTACGGAATATATACAACACGTAAATATACAAGTACATATACCACCCCCGCACACACCGGGCCTGTACGAATATATACAACACGTAAATATACAAGTACATATACCACCCCCGCACACACCCTGCCTGCACGGAATATATACAACACGTGAATATACATATACAAGTACATATACCACCCCCGCACACACCGGGCCTGTACGGAATATATACAACACGTAAATATACATATACAAGTACATATACCACCCCCGCACACACCGGGCCTGTACGGAATATATACAACACGTAAATATACAAGTACATATACCACCCCCGCACACACCGGGCCTGTACGAATATATACAACACGTAAATATACAAGTACATATACCACCCCCGCACACACCCTGCCTGCACGGAATATATACAACACGTGAATATACATATACAAGTACATATACCACCCCCGCACACACCGGGCCTGTACGGAATATATACAACACGTAAATATACATATACAAGTACATATACCACCCCCGCACACACCGGGCCTGTACGGAATATATACAACACGTAAATATACATATACAAGTACATATACCGCCCCCGCACACACCGGGCCTGTACAGAATATACATTGGGTTGCATAAGTGTCCGTATACCTTTAACTTTTCAACATTTTGCCAAGCTATGGTCCACAAACATAAATATATATATAATTGAAATTTTATGTGAAAGACGCACACTAGGTGACACACCATCCTGCAGTGAAATGAAATTTATACATGTTTTTGAACCTTTTTTATGTAGTATGAGCTTTTATTAATCAATTAATTTGTTGATTAGCTAAATAGGTTGGTAACTATAGATTTATCTGAAAGATGTGAATTATTGAACCATTGACATTGACCCTTTGCCTGAAATAATACACACAGACATTACCAGAGCAAACTGTGCTTTATGGAGGTTTAATGATCAAAATCAATTAACAGACGTCATGGAATATTGAAATGCAAAACAGGATAACCTAGCAGGTATAAAGAATGAATAATCAGATAAAATGTTCTTAAATTTATCTGCAAGTCAGTTAGTTAAGTGTTAGTCCTGAACCACTGTGGGCTAACCTGACCAGCATGTTTTTGGAGGTAGAGGAAACCGTAACACCCGGAGGAGACCTGCTCAGCTCCACCTGCACTGGTCAGCTCCACCTGCACTGGTCAGCTCCACCTGCACTGGTCAGTTCCACCTCCTCCTTCCTCTTGATCCTGCGCAGCTCCCTCCGCTCCGCAAGTCTTACTCTTCTGGTAAGAGCTTAGCAGTCAATCTGTTGTAATTCTCCAGTGAATGTCCATTAGCCAGAACAATAGAGTTCGGGAAATTCCACAGTTACCATGGAGATCCGCCATCTTTGCAGCTGTTAGCATACATTTCCATTGACTAACGTTAGCTAAAAACAGTATAAAAAGTGAAGAAAAAAGCCGCGGAACAGCTCTGTTAGCTGCTGAGTTACTGCTGGTAAATACATCTAACTCACTGTGGTGTCCAAGTGTTTTAATGACAATTAAAACAACAATGACGCCAGTATTTCAACTTTTAAAATCTCTATTAGTTTACAATTGCTGCTAATCCCATAATGCTTAGCGATATGACATCACATTCCCGAACTCTATAGAAGGCATGTGTGCCTTAGCTGTGAGTCTCGCCCGCATACCTCCTCGTTTGTCCCTTTTTTGCTTCCTGTAGCTCCTCTTGTGACGCCCCCACTGTGCTGCAGGTGTGGGGGCTCTTGGTGCCTCTTCAGTGTCTCAGAAGAAGACATTTGTAGGTTTCAAATGGGTTTAGCTGATAAGCTAGCTGTTTACTTTTAAAAAGCTGCTTTCTTCAGGACCATTATGGACTGAAAAGATCCACCGATCTCCAGCTGGTAGATGAAGGTTGAGTCAAAATGGTTTGGGCTAAAAGTGCAACGATCAAAAATGTTGTTGTCGTGTTGGAAAAATGCAAATGTCCTTAAAAGAAGTAACTCGATAGTTACAATGTCAAATGGCGGGCGAAGACTTAGCTTCTTGTGGTCATCACTGAGACAAAGAGAGCTCAGAGGTCAGCAGGGGTTGTCGCCATGTGCTGGCCCTTTCTGCACTCTCTCTTTCTCCGTCTCTTTCTCATGTCTGTCTGGACAACCTCAATCTGGCGATTTGCTTCCTGCACCAGGTTTCATGCTGGGGCGGTCCCTTTGTCTCCGCGGGGCTCGACCAATCGATTCCGTGTTTGACAGTGGGGCTGGTGTTGTCAGGGTGATGTGCAGTGTTACTTATACGCCAAACATAGGGAACAAAAAGTTCAATTCTGGTCTCATCTGACCAAAGCACCTTCTTCCACATGCTGTATCCCCCATGAGGCTTCTGGCAAACAGCAAATGGGACTTCTAATGGTTTTCTTTTAAAATTGGCTTCTTCTACCCAAGGCCAGATTATTGCAGTTTATGACTAATAGTTGTTCTGTGGACAGTTTCCCCCACCTGAGCTGTAGCTCTCTGCAGTTCATCCAGGGTCATCATAGGCTTCTTGGTAACAGCTCTGGTCAGTGCTGTCCTTGTTCGGTCAGTAAGTTTAGGAGGACGGCCGGGTCTTGGTAGGTTTGCAGTGATGCCAAACTCTTTCCATTCCTGGATGGTGTATTTAACTGTACTTTGAGAGAAATCTTTTTATAACCAAACCCAGCTTTATACTTCTCAATAACTTTATCCCGGACCTGTCTGGTGTGTTCTTGGACTTCATGATGCTTCTGCTCCACAATAGTCTCTTAACAAACCTCTGAGAGCATCACAGAGCAGCTGTGTTTGACCTGACATTAGATTACACACAGGTAGACTCTATTTAGTCATTGGTCGACATGTGATCATTCAGAAATCATCAGGAAACTTCTTTGTTGTACATGTTAGGTCATACCCATGGACAGTATAAGGTCATACCTGTGTGAATGCCGATCCGCAGCCTCAGTTTCTGGTCCTGATGGCGGATGGTAAAGCTGCTCACGGCGCACAGCAGAGACAGGGACATCCGAGCGATCTCTGGAGCGTGGAGTTTGCCATTCCTCACCGGCAGCCCGGACACCACCATGTAGGCGTCCCCGATCGTCTCCACCTGCAGCACAGAGCCAGGTCACTTCCTGCTCTCTCCACGTCGCTGAGCTGGAACTGAACAGACCGGACTGACCTTATAGACGTCAAAGTGGTCAATGATGGCATCGAAGCAGGTGTAGAGATCATTCAGCAGCGTCACCACCTGAAGATCAGACATGCTGAGTCCACGAGACAAGGAGTACAGGAACCTTTACTTCAAAATATAAGAACTGCAAAACATACAGAGCAACGCGTGCAAGGGACATGGAAACAGGAATGAGCACTGAAACCGTTCAGCTGCAATGTACTTTTCTACTCACCTGTAGTGGGGTACTATCTCTCCTGTAGTGGGGTACTCTCTCTCCTGTAGTGGGGTACTATCCCTCCTGCAGTGGGGTACTATCTCTCCTGCAGTGGGGTACTATCCCTCCTGTAGTGGGGTACTATCTCTCCTGTAGTGGGGTACTATCCCTCCTGTAGTGGGGTACTATCCCTCCTGTAGTGGGGTACTCTCTCTCCTGTAGTGGGGTACTATCCCTCCTGCAGTGGGGTACTATCTCTCCTGTAGTGGGGTACTCTCTCTCCTGTAGTGGGGTACTATCCCTCCTGTAGTGGGGTACTATCCCTCCTGCAGTGGGGTACTATCCCTCCTGCAGTGGGGTACTATCTCTCCTGTAGTGGGGTACTATCCCTCCTGCAGTGGAGTACTATCTCTCCTGTAGTGGGGTACTATCCCTCCTGTAGTGGGGTACTATCCCTCCTGTAGTGGGGTACTATCCCTCCTGCAGTGGGGTACTATCTCTCCTGCAGTGGGGTACTATCTCTCCTGTAGTGGGGTACTATCCCTCCTGTAGTGGGGTACTATCCCTCCTGTAGTGGGGTACTATCCCTCCTGTAGTGGGGTACTCTCTCTCCTGTAGTGGGGTACTATCCCTCCTGCAGTGGGGTACTATCTCTCCTGTAGTGGGGTACTATCCCTCCTGCAGTGGAGTACTATCTCTCCTGTAGTGGGGTACTATCTCTCCTGTAGTGGAGTACTATCTCTCCTGTAGTGGGGTACTATCTCTCCTGTAGTGGGGTACTCTCTCTCCTGTAGTGGGGTACTATCCCTCCTGCAGTGGGGTACTATCTCTCCTGCAGTGGGGTACTCTCTCTCCTGTAGTGGGGTACTCTCTCTCCTGTAGTGGGGTACTATCTCTCCTGTAGTGGGGTACTATCTCTCCTGTAGTGGAGTACTATCTCTCCTGTAGTGGGGTACTATCCCTCCTGCAGTGGGGTACTATCTCTCCTGCAGTGGGGTACTCTCTCTCCTGTAGTGGGGTACTATCTCTCCTGCAGTGGGGTACTATCTCTCCTGCAGTGGGGTACTATCTCTCCTGCAGTGGAGTACTATCTCTCCTGCAGTGGAGTACTATCTCTCCTGCAGTGGAGTACTATCTCTCCTGCAGTGGAGTACTATCTCTCCTGCAGTGGAGTACTATCTCTCCTGCAGTGGGGTACTATCTCTCCTGCAGTGGAGTACTATCTCTCCTGCAGTGGAGTACTATCTCTCCTGCAGTGGAGTACTATCTCTCCTGCAGTGGGGTACTATCTCTCCTGCAGTGGAGTACTATCTCTCCTGCAGTGGAGTACTATCTCTCCTGTAGTGGGGTACTATCTCTCCTGCAGTGGAGCACTATCTCTCCTGCAGTGGGGTACTATCTCTCCTGCAGTGGGGTACTATCTCTCCTGCAGTGGGGTACTATCTCTCCTGCAGTGGAGTACTATCTCTCCTGCAGTGGGGTACTATCTCTCCTGCAGTGGAGTACTATCTCTCCTGCAGTGGAGTACTATCTCTCCTGCAGTGGAGTACTATCTCTCCTGCAGTGGAGTACTATCTCTCCTGCAGTTGGGTACTATCTCTCCTGCAGTGGAGTACTATCTCTCCTGTAGTGGGGTACTATCTCTCCTGTACTGGGGTACTATCTCTCCTGCAGTGGAGTACTATCTCTCCTGCAGTGGGGTACTATCTCTCCTGCATTGGGGTACTATCTCACCTACAGTGGGGTACTATCTCACCTACAGTGGGGTACTATCTCTCCTGCAGTGGAGTACTATCTCTCCTGCAGTGGAGTACTTTCTCTCCTGCAGTGGGGTACTATCTCTCCTGCTGTGGGGTACTATCTCTCCTGCAGTGGGGTACTATCTCTCCTGCAGTGGGGTACTATCTCTCCTGCAGTGGGGTACTATCTCTCCTGCAGTGGAGTACTATCTCTCCTGCAGTGGAGTACTATCCCTCCTGCAGTGGGGTACTATCTCTCCTACAGTGGGGTACTATCTCTCCTGCAGTGGAGTACTATCTCTCCTGCAGTGGAGTACTATCTCTCCTGCAGTGGAGTACTATCTCTCCTGCAGTGGGGTACTATCTCTCCTGCAGTGGGGTACTATCTCTCCTGCAGTGGAGTACTATCTCTCCTGTAGTGGGGTACTATCTCTCCTGTAGTGGGGTACTATCTCTCCTGTAGTGGGGTACT
Source organism: Gobius niger (assembly GCF_951799975.1). NCBI lineage: Eukaryota > Metazoa > Chordata > Actinopteri > Gobiiformes > Gobiidae > Gobius > Gobius niger. The sequence goes on along the minus strand of NC_136865.1, from coordinate 3,384,356 downwards.
ATCTCTCCTACAGTGGGGTACTATCTCACCTGCAGTGGGGTACTCTCTCTCCTGCAGTGGAGTACTATCCCTCCTGCAGTGGGGTACTATCTCTCCTACAGTGGAGTACTCTCTCACCTGCAGTGGGGTACTCTCTCACCTGCAGTGGGGTACTATCTCTCCTGCAGTGGAGTACTATCCCTCCTGCAGTGGGGTACTATCCCTCCTGCAGTGGAGTACTATCTCTCCTGCAGTGGAGTACTATCTCTCCTGCAGTGGGGTACTATCTCTCCTACAGTGGGGTACTCTCTCTCCTGCAGTGGGGTACTCTCTCACCTGCAGTGGAGTACTATCTCTCCTACAGTGGGGTACTATCTCTCCTGTAGTGGAGTACTATCTCTCCTGCAGTGGGGTACTATCTCTCCTGCAGTGGGGTACTCTCTCTCCTGCAGTGGGGTACTCTCTCACCTGCAGTGGGGTACTCTCTCACCTGCAGTGGGGTACTCTCTCACCTGTAGTGGGGTACTCTCTCACCTGCAGTGGGGTACTCTCTCACCTGTAGTGGGGTACTCTCTCACCTGCAGTGGGGTACTCTCTCTCCTGTAGTGGGGTACTCTCTCTCCTGCAGTGGGGTACTCTCTCTCCTGCAGTGGGGTACTCTCTCTCCTGCAGTGGGGTACTCTCTCTCCTGCAGTGGGGTACTCTCTCTCCTGCAGTGGGGTACTCTCTCTCCTGCAGTGGGGTACTCTCTCACCTGCAGTGGGGTACTCTCTCTCCTGTAGTGGGGTACTCTCTCACCTGCAGTGGGGTACTCTCTCTCCTGTAGTGGGGTACTCTCTCACCTGCAGTGGGGTACTCTCTGCAGACAGGGCGGTGAACCCCACGATGTCACTGAAGTAAATGGTGACTGAGTCGAAAGCTTCGGCCTGAACCGTCTCTCCGCGCTTCAGCTGCTCCGCCACAGAACTGTCAATCACAGGGAATGTGTCAGATGCCCTCCCGTACTCCTGTCAGAAGCCCTCCCCCGTGCGTGTAGCGCCCCCTGGTGCCTCACTGGGGTAGGATCTGGTACAGCAGAGTCTCGGCTTTCCTCTTCTCCTCGTGGTAGGCCTGAGTGCGCTCCTCCACCAGCTCCTCCAGGTTATTGGCGTACTGCTCCATGCGCGACAGCAGGTTGTCCAGAATGTTTGAGCCGTAGCCGCTGGAGGAGGACAGTGGGGCAGATTTAGAGCTAAGGTGTTAGGAGCGTTAGGGCTCAGGAAATTCACAGAAAGGAAGTTGGAGATTAGGAATCAGGGTTTAGGAACTGGAAAGGTTTTGGGAGATAGGACATTAGGAGCAAGGAGACTCCAGGTTAGGGGGGTAGGTTAAGAGGGTAGGGATTGGGAGTTAGGAGAATGGAGACAGAATCTGTGTTTTAGGAGTTAGGAGGTTCAGACCGGTTATGTTTGCGCAGCAGGATCTTGATGGTGCTGAAGTCTGGTCTCTCAGTCGGCTCTTGGCTCCAGCAGCGCTTCATCAGGAGACCCAACTCTGTCTGTGCCTGTGCCCCAAGAGAGGGCCTTAGCGGCGGGCACGAGGTGGCAAGCAGTCCCTCCACAATCTCTGGAGGAAAAAACAACAAGCTGAAACCACCCCAAACCAGAGAGATGGCCTCACAGAGGGCCTCACAGGGCCTTACAGAGGGCCTTACAGAGGGCCTCACAGGTCTGTGGTCTGAATGGGGTTTAGACTTGGCTCTGTCTGAGACCCACCTTTGGGGCTCATGTGGTAGTTCTCCAAATAGAAAGGCCCCCGGAGCAGGGCCAGTTCTTGGAGGATGATGCTGAAGCTGTAGACATCTCCTTTCTGAGTCCCACAGGAGGGTCCCTCAGGGG